>NW_026263010.1:0-118998 GCF_947179515.1 Apodemus sylvaticus
TCCTTTTGGTTCTCTTTAGATGCTACATGTTAAGACGTACACGCCACAACAATTCTTTTCGAGATACAACGTGTAGTTTTGGAGATACAAGCTAATTTTGTACTATGCGTTATTTCTTCTCGTAAAGAGTTTCTAATGCGTACGTATATGTCTTTACTCTGCAAAACTGTATTTCCTTATGAAGTGGCATTCTTACATATCCTTTCGAGAGAAAACTGTCCTGTGCCTTCTCTTTTGAGGCTACACACTTAGACATACACGCAACATGAAAGCTTTTCGACTTAAAACGTGTTGTTTAGGAAAAACAAGATAATTTCGCATGATGCGGGATTTCCTTAAAACGTGATTTTCTGAAAAATTTTGACGAAAGAAAATTCTCCTTTTGGTTCTCTTTAGATGCTACATGTTAAGACGTACACGCCACAACAATTCTTTTCGAGATACAACGTGTAGTTTTGGAGATACAAGCTAATTTTGTACTTTGCGTTATTTCTTCTCGTAAAGAGTTTCCAATGCGTACGTATATGTCTTTACTCTGCAAAACTGTATTTCCTTATGAAGTGGTATTCTTACATATCCTTTCGAGAGAAAACTGTCCTGTGCCTTCTCTTTTGAGGCTACACACTTAGACATACACGCAACATGAAAGCTTTTCGACTTACAACGTGTTGTTTAGGAAAAACAAGATAATTTCGCACGATGCGGGATTTCCTTAAAACGTGATTTTCTGAAAAATTTTGACGAAAGAAAATTCTCCTTTTCGTTCTCTTTAGATGCTACATGTTAAGACGTACACGCCACAACAATTCTTTTCGAGATACAACGTGTAGTTTTGGAGATACAAGCTAATTTTGTACTCTGCGTTATTTCTTCTCGTAAAGAGTTTCCAATGCGTACGTATATGTCTTTAATCTGCAAAACTGTATTTCCTTATGAAGTGGTATTCTTACATATCCTTTCGAGAGAAAACTGTCCTGTGCCTTCTCTTTTGAGGCTACACACTTAGACATACACGCAACATGAAAGCTTTTCGACTTACAACGTGTTGTTTAGGAAAAACAAGATAATTTCGCACGATGCGGGATTTCCTTAAAACGTGATTTTCTGAAAAATTTTGACGAAAGAAAATTCTCCTTTTGGTTCTCTTTAGATGCTACATGTTAAGACGTACACGCCACAACAATTCTTTTCGAGATACAACGTGTAGTTTTGGAGATACAAGCTAATTTTGTACTATGCGTTATTTCTTCTCGTAAAGAGTTTCCAATGCGTACGTATATGTCTTTACTGTGCAAAACTGTATTTCCTTATGAAGTGGTATTCTTACATATCCTTTCGAGAGAAAACTCTCCTGTGCCTTCTCTTTTGAGGCTACACACTTAGACATACACGCAACATGAAAGCTTTTCGACTTACAACGTGTTGTTTAGGAAAAACAAGATAATTTCGCACGATGCGGGATTTCCTTAAAACGTGATTTTCTGAAAAATTTTGACGAAAGAAAATTCTCCTTTTGGTTCTCTTTAGATGCTACATGTTAAGACGTACACGCCACAACAATTCTTTTCGAGTTACAACGTGTAGTTTTGGAGATACAAGCTAATTTTGTACGATGCGTTATTTCTTCTCGTAAAGAGTTTCCAATACGTACATATATGTCTTTACTCTGCAAAACTGTATTTCCTTATGAAGTGGTATTCTTACATATTCTTTCGAGAGAAAACTCTCCTGTGCCTTCTCTTTTGAGGCTACACACTTAGACATACACGCAACATGAAAGCTTTTCGACTTACAACGTGTTGTTTAGGAAAAACAAGATAATTTCGCACGATGCGGGATTTCATTAAAACGTGATTTTCTGAAAAATTTTGACGAAAGAAAATTCTCCTTTTGGTTCTCTTTAGATGCTACATGTTAAGACGTACACGCCACAACAATTCTTTTCGAGATACAACGTGTAGTTTTGGAGATACAAGCTAATTTTGTACTATGCGTTATTTCTTCTCGTAAAGAGTTTCTAATGCGTACGTATATGTCTTTACTCTGCAAAACTGTATTTCCTTATGAAGTGGCATTCTTACATATCCTTTCGAGAGAAAACTGTCCTGTGCCTTCTCTTTTGAGGCTACACACTTAGACATACACGCAACATGAAAGCTTTTCGACTTAAAACGTGTTGTTTAGGAAAAACAAGATAATTTCGCACGATGCGGGATTTCCTTAAAACGTGATTTTCTGAAAAATTTTGACGAAAGAAAATTCTCCTTTTGGTTCTCTTTAGATGCTACATGTTAAGACGTACACGCCACAACAATTCTTTTCGAGATACAACGTGTAGTTTTGGAGATACAAGCTAATTTTGTACTTTGCGTTATTTCTTCTCGTAAAGAGTTTCCAATGCGTACGTATATGTCTTTACTCTGCAAAACTGTATTTCCTTATGAAGTGGTATTCTTACATATCCTTTCGAGAGAAAACTGTCCTGTGCCTTCTCTTTTGAGGCTACACACTTAGACATACACGCAACATGAAAGCTTTTCGACTTACAACGTGTTGTTTAGGAAAAACAAGATAATTTCGCACGATGCGGGATTTCCTTAAAACGTGATTTTCTGAAAAATTTTGACGAAAGAAAATTCTCCTTTTGGTTCTCTTTAGATGCTACATGTTAAGACGTACACGCCACAACAATTCTTTTCGAGATACAACGTGTAGTTTTGGAGATACAAGCTAATTTTGTACTCTGCGTTATTTCTTCTCGTAAAGAGTTTCCAATGCGTACGTATATGTCTTTACTCTGCAAAACTGTATTTCCTTATGAAGTGGTATTCTTACATATCCTTTCGAGAGAAAACTGTCCTGTGCCTTCTCTTTTGAGGCTACACACTTAGACATACACGCAACATGAAAGCTTTTCGACTTACAACGTGTTGTTTAGGAAAAACAAGATAATTTCGCACGATGCGGGATTTCCTTAAAACGTGATTTTCTGAAAAATTTTGACGAAAGAAAATTCTCCTTTTGGTTCTCTTTAGATGCTACATGTTAAGACGTACACGCCACAACAATTCTTTTCGAGATACAACGTGTAGTTTTGGAGATACAAGCTAATTTTGTACGATGCGTTATTTCTTCTCGTAAAGAGTTTCCAATGCGTACGTATATGTCTTTACTCTGCAAAACTGTATTTCCTTATGAAGTGGTATTCTTACATATCCTTTCGAGAGAAAACTGTCCTGTGCCTTCTCTTTTGAGGCTACACACTTAGACATACACGCAACATGAAAGCTTTTCGACTTACAACGTGTTGTTTAGGAAAAACAAGATAATTTCGCACGATGCAGGATTTCCATAAACGTGATTTTCTGAAAAATTTTGACGAAAGAAAATTCTCCATTTGGTTCTCTTTAGATGCTACATGTTAAGACGTACACGCCACAACAATTCTTTTCGAGTTACAACGTGTAGTTTTGGAGATACAAGCTAATTTTGTACGATGCGTTGTTTCTTCTCGTAAAGTGTTTTCAATACGTACGTATTTGTCTTTACTCTCCAAAATTGTACTTCCTTATAACGGGGTATTCTACAATATTCTTTCGAGGGAAAACTCTCCTGTGCCTTCTCTTTTGAGGCTACACACTTAGACATACACGCAACATGAAAGCTTTTCGACTTACAACGTGTTGTTTAGGAAAAACAAGATAATTTCGCACGATGCGGGATTTCCTTAAAACGTGATTTTCTGAAAAATTTTGACGAAAGAAAATTCTCCTTTTGGTTCTCTTTAGATGCTACATGTTAAGACGTACACGCCACAACAATTCTTTTCGAGATACAACGTGTAGTTTTGGAGATACAAGCTAATTTTGTACTATGCGTTATTTCTTCTCGTAAAGAATTTCCAATGCGTACGTATATGTCTTTACTCTGCAAAACTGTATTTCCTTATGAAGTGGTATTCTTACATATCCTTTCGAGAAAAAACTGTCCTGTGCCTTCTCTTTTGAGGCTACACACTTAGACACACACGCAACATGAAAGCTTTTCGACTTACAACGTGTTGTTTAGGAAAAACAAGATAATTTCGCACGATGCGGGATTTCCTTAAAACGTGATTTTCTGAAAAATTTTGACGAAAGAAAATTCTCCTTTTGGTTCTCTTTAGATGCTACATGTTAAGACGTACACGCCACAACAATTCTTTTCGAGATACAACGTGTAGTTTTGGAGATACAAGCTAATTTTGTACTTTGCGTTATTTCTTCTTGTAAAGAGTTTCCAATGCTTACGTATATGTCTTTACTCTGCAAAACTGTATTTCCTTATGAAGTGGTATTCTTACATATCCTTTCGAGGGAAAACTGTCATGTGCCTTCTCTTTTGAGGCTACACACTTAGACATATACGCAACATGAAAGCTTTTCGACTTACAACGTGTTGTTTAGGAAGAACAAGATAATTTCGCACGATGCGGGATATCCTTAAAACGTGATTTTCTGAAAAATTTTGACGAAAGAAAATTCTCCTTTTGGTTCTCTTTAGATGCTACATGTTAAGACGTACACACCACAACAATTCTTTTCGAGATACAACGTGTAGTTTTGGAGATACAAGCTAATTTTGTACGATGCGTTATTTCTTCTCGTAAAGAGTTTCCAATGCGTACGTATATGTCTTTACTCTGCAAAACTGTATTTCCTTATGAAGTGGTATTCTTACATATCCTTTCGAGAGAAAACTGTCTTGTGCCTTCTCTTTTGAGGCTACACACTTAGACATACACGCAACATGAAAGCTTTTCGACTTACAACGTGTTGTTTAGGAAAAACAAAATAATTTCGCACGATGCGGGATTTCCTTAAAACGTGATTTTCTGAAAAATTTTGACGAAAGAAAATTCTCCTTTTGGTTCTCTTTAGATGCTACATGTTAAGACGTACACGCCACAACAATTCTTTTCGAGTTACAACGTGTAGTTTTGGAGATACAAGCTAATTTTGTACGATGCGTTATTTCTTCTCGTAAAGAGTTTCCAATACGTACGTATATGTCTTTACTCTGCAAAACTGTATTTCCTTATGAAGTGGTATTCTTACATATTCTTTCGAGAGAAAACTCTCCTGTGCCTTCTCTTTTGAGGCTACACACTTAGACATACACGCAACATGAAAGCTTTTCGACTTACAACGTGTTGTTAAGGAAAAACAAGATAATTTCGCACGATGCGGGATTTCATTAAAACGTGATTTTCTGAAAAATTTTGACGAAAGAAAATTCTCCTTTTGGTTCTCTTTAGATGCTACATGTTAAGACGTACACGCCACAACAATTCTTTTCGAGATACAACGTGTAGTTTTGGAGATACAAGCTAATTTTGTACTATGCGTTATTTCTTCTCGTAAAGAGTTTCTAATGCGTACGTATATGTCTTTACTCTGCAAAACTGTATTTCCTTATGAAGTGGCATTCTTACATATCCTTTCGAGAGAAAACTGTCCTGTGCCTTCTCTTTTGAGGCTACACACTTAGACATACACGCAACATGAAAGCTTTTCGACTTACAACGTGTTGTTTAGGAAAAACAAGATAATTTCGCACGATGCGGGATTTCATTAAAACGTGATTTTCTGAAATATTTTGACGAAAGAAAATTCTCCTTTTGGTTCTCTTTAGATGCTACATGTTAAGACGTACACGCCACAACAATTCTTTTCGAGATACAACGTGTAGTTTTGGAGATACAAGCTAATTTTGTACTTTGCGTTATTTCTTCTCGTAAAGAGTTTCCAATGCGTACGTATATGTCTTTACTCTGCAAAACTGTATTTCCTTATGAAGTGGTATTCTTACATATCCTTTCGAGAGAAAACTGTCCTGTGCCTTCTCTTTTGAGGCTACACACTTAGACATACACGCAACATGAAAGCTTTTCGACTAACAACGTGTTGTTTAGGAAAAACAAGATAATTTCGCACGATGCGGGATTTCCTTAAAACGTGATTTTCTGAAAAATTTTGACGAAAGAAAATTCTCCTTTTCGTTCTCTTTAGATGCTACATGTTAAGACGTACACGCCACAACAATTCTTTTCGAGATACAACGTGTAGTTTTGGAGATACAAGCTAATTTTGTACTCTGCGTTATTTCTTCTCGTAAAGAGTTTCCAATGCGTACGTATATGTCTTTAATCTGCAAAACTGTATTTCCTTATGAAGTGGTATTCTTACATATCCTTTCGAGAGAAAACTGTCCTGTGCCTTCTCTTTTGAGGCTACACACTTAGACATACACGCAACATGAAAGCTTTTCGACTTACAACGTGTTGTTTAGGAAAAACAAGATAATTTCGCACGATGCGGGATTTCCTTAAAACGTGATTTTCTGAAAAATTTTGACGAAAGAAAATTCTCCTTTTGGTTCTCTTTAGATGCTACATGTTAAGACGTACACGCCACAACAATTCTTTTCGAGATACAACGTGTAGTTTTGGAGATACAAGCTAATTTTGTACTATGCGTTATTTCTTCTCGTAAAGAGTTTCCAATGCGTACGTATATGTCTTTACTCTGCAAAACTGTATTTCCTTATGAAGTGGTATTCTTACATATCCTTTCGAGAGAAAACTCTCCTGTGCCTTCTCTTTTGAGGCTACACACTTAGACATACACGCAACATGAAAGCTTTTCGACTTACAACGTGTTGTTTAGGAAAAACAAGATAATTTCGCACGATGCGGGATTTCCTTAAAACGTGATTTTCTGAAAAATTTTGACGAAAGAAAATTCTCCTTTTGGTTCTCTTTAGATGCTACATGTTAAGACGTACACGCCACAACAATTCTTTTCGAGTTACAACGTGTAGTTTTGGAGATACAAGCTAATTTTGTACGATGCGTTATTTCTTCTCGCAAAGAGTTTCCAATATGTACGTATATGTCTTTACACTGCAAAACTGTATTTCCTTATGAAGTGGTATTCTTACATATTCTTTCGAGAGAAAACTGTCCTGTGCCTTCTCTTTTGAGGCTACACACTTAGACATACACGCAACATGAAAGATTTTCGACTTACAACGTGTTGTTTAGGAAAAACAAGATAATTTCGCACGATGCGGGATTTCCTTAAAACGTGATTTTCTGAAAAATTTTGACGAAAGAAAATTCTCCTTTTGGTTCTCTTTAGATGCTACATGTTAAGACGTACACGCCACAACAATTCTTTTCGAGATACAACGTGTAGTTTTGGAGATACAAGCTAATTTTGTACTATGCGTTATTTCTTCTCGTAAAGAATTTCCAATGCGTACGTATATGTCTTTACTCTGCAAAACTGTATTTCCTTATGAAGTGGTATTCTTACATATCCTTTCGAGAAAAAACTGTCCTGTGCCTTCTCTTTTGAGGCTACACACTTAGACACACACGCAACATGAAAGCTTTTCGACTTACAACGTGTTGTTTAGGAAAAACAAGATAATTTCGCAAGATGCGGGATTTCCTTAAAACGTGATTTTCTGAAAAATTTTGACGAAAGAAAATTCTCCTTTTGGTTCTCTTTAGATGCTACATGTTAAGACGTACACGCCACAACAATTCTTTTCGAGATACAACGTGTAGTTTTGGAGATACAAGCTAATTTTGTACTTTGCGTTATTTCTTCTTGTAAAGAGTTTCCAATGCTTACGTATATGTCTTTACTCTGCAAAACTGTATTTCCTTATGAAGTGGTATTCTTACATATCCTTTCGAGGGAAAACTGTCATGTGCCTTCTCTTTTGAGGCTACACACTTAGACATATACGCAACATGAAAGCTTTTCGACTTACAACGTGTTGTTTAGGAAGAACAAGATAATTTCGCACGATGCGGGATATCCTTAAAACGTGATTTTCTGAAAAATTTTGACGAAAGAAAATTCTCCTTTTGGTTCTCTTTAGATGCTACATGTTAAGACGTACACGCCACAATTCTTTTCGAGATACAACGTGTAGTTTTGGAGATACAAGCTAATTTTGTACGATGCGTTATTTCTTCTCGTAAAGAGTTTCCAATGCGTACGTATATGTCTTTACTCTGCAAAACTGTATTTCCTTATGAAGTGGTATTCTTACATATCCTTTCGAGAGAAAACTGTCTTGTGCCTTCTCTTTTGAGGCTACACACTTAGACATACACGCAACATGAAAGCTTTTCGACTTACAACGTGTTGTTTAGGAAAAACAAAATAATTTCGCACGATGCGGGATTTCCTTAAAACGTGATTTTCTGAAAAATTTTGACGAAAGAAAATTCTCCTTTTGGTTCTCTTTAGATGCTACATGTTAAGACGTACACGCCACAACAATTCTTTTCGAGTTACAACGTGTAGTTTTGGAGATACAAGCTAATTTTGTACGATGCGTTGTTTCTTCTCGTAAAGTGTTTTCAATACGTACGTATTTGTCTTTACTCTCCAAAATTGTACTTCCTTATAACGGGGTATTCTACAATATTCTTTCGAGGGAAAACTCTCCTGTGCCTTCTCTTTTGAGGCTACACACTTAGACATACACGCAACATGAAAGCTTTTCGACTTACAACGTGTTGTTTAGGAAAAACAAGATAATTTCGCACGATGCGGGATTTCCTTAAAACGTGATTTTCTGAAAAATTTTGACGAAAGAAAATTCTCCTTTTGGTTCTCTTTAGATGCTACATGTTAAGACGTACACGCCACAACAATTCTTTTCGAGATACAACGTGTAGTTTTGGAGATACAAGCTAATTTTGTACTATGCGTTATTTCTTCTCGTAAAGAATTTCCAATGCGTACGTATATGTCTTTACTCTGCAAAACTGTATTTCCTTATGAAGTGGTATTCTTACATATCCTTTCGAGAAAAAACTGTCCTGTGCCTTCTCTTTTGAGGCTACACACTTAGACACACACGCAACATGAAAGCTTTTCGACTTACAACGTGTTGTTTAGGAAAAACAAGATAATTTCGCACGATGCGGGATTTCCTTAAAACGTGATTTTCTGAAAAATTTTGACGAAAGAAAATTCTCCTTTTGGTTCTCTTTAGATGCTACATGTTAAGACGTACACGCCACAACAATTCTTTTCGAGATACAACGTGTAGTTTTGGAGATACAAGCTAATTTTGTACTTTGCGTTATTTCTTCTTGTAAAGAGTTTCCAATGCTTACATATATGTCTTTACTCTGCAAAACTGTATTTCCTTATGAAGTGGTATTCTTACATATCCTTTCGAGGGAAAACTGTCATGTGCCTTCTCTTTTGAGGCTACACACTTAGACATATACGCAACATGAAAGCTTTTCGACTTACAACGTGTTGTTTAGGAAGAACAAGATAATTTCGCACGATGCGGGATATCCTTAAAACGTGATTTTCTGAAAAATTTTGACGAAAGAAAATTCTCCTTTTGGTTCTCTTTAGATGCTACATGTTAAGACGTACACGCCACAATTCTTTTCGAGATACAACGTGTAGTTTTGGAGATACAAGCTAATTTTGTACGATGCGTTATTTCTTCTCGTAAAGAGTTTCCAATGCGTACGTATATGTCTTTACTCTGCAAAACTGTATTTCCTTATGAAGTGGTATTCTTACATATCCTTTCGAGAGAAAACTGTCTTGTGCCTTCTCTTTTGAGGCTACACACTTAGACATACACGCAACATGAAAGCTTTTCGACTTACAACGTGTTGTTTAGGAAAAACAAAATAATTTCGCACGATGCGGGATTTCCTTAAAACGTGATTTTCTGAAAAATTTTGACGAAAGAAAATTCTCCTTTTGGTTCTCTTTAGATGCTACATGTTAAGACGTACACGCCACAACAATTCTTTTCGAGTTACAACGTGTAGTTTTGGAGATACAAGCTAATTTTGTACGATGCGTTATTTCTTCTTGTAAAGAGTTTCCAATACGTACGTATATGTCTTTACTCTGCAAAACTGTATTTCCTTATGAAGTGGTATTCTTACATATTCTTTCGAGAGAAAACTCTCCTGTGCCTTCTCTTTTGAGGCTACACACTTAGACATACACGCAACATGAAAGCTTTTCGACTTACAACGTGTTGTTTAGGAAAAACAAGATAATTTCGCACGATGCGGGATTTCCTTAAAACGTGATTTTCTGAAAAATTTTGACGAAAGAAAATTCTCATTTTGGTTCTCTTTAGATGCTACATGTTAAGACGTACACGCCACAACAATTCTTTTCGAGTTACAACGTGTAGTTTTGGAGATACAAGCTAATTTTGTACGATGCGTTATTTCTTCTCGTAAAGAGTTTCCAATATGTACGTATATGTCTTTACACTGCAAAACTGTATTTCCTTATGAAGTGGTATTCTTACATATTCTTTCGAGAGAAAACTGTCCTGTGCCTTCTCTTTTGAGGCTACACACTTAGACATACACGCAACATGAAAGATTTTCGACTTACAACGTGTTGTTTAGGAAAAACAAGATAATTTCGCACGATGCGGGATTTCCTTAAAACGTGATTTTCTGAAAAATTTTGACGAAAGAAAATTCTCCTTTTGGTTCTCTTTAGATGCTACATGTTAAGACGTACACGCCACAACAATTCTTTTCGAGATACAACGTGTAGTTTTGGAGATACAAGCTAATTTTGTACTATGCGTTATTTCTTCTCGTAAAGAGTTTCCAATTCGTACGTATATGTCTTTACTCTGCAAAACTGTATTTCCTTATGAAGTGGTATTCTTACATATCCTTTCGAGAGAAAACTGTCCTGTGCCTTCTCTTTTGAGGCTACACACTTAGACATACACGCAACATGAAAGCTTTTCGACTTACAACGTGTTGTTTACGAAAAACAAGATAATTTCGCACGATGCAGGATTTCCTTAAAACGTGATTTTCTGAAAAATTTTGACGAAAGAAAATTCTCCATTTGGTTCTCTTTAGATGCTACATGTTAAGACGTACACGCCACAACAATTCTTTTCGAGTTACAACGTGTAGTTTTGGAGATACAAGCTAATTTTGTACGATGCGTTGTTTCTTCTCGTAAAGTGTTTTCAATACGTACGTATTTGTCTTTACTCTCCAAAATTGTACTTCCTTATAACGGGGTATTCTACAATATTCTTTCGAGAGAAAACTCTCCTGTGCCTTCTCTTTTGAGGCTACACACTTAGACATACACGCAACATGAAAGCTTTTCGACTTACAACGTGTTGTTTAGGAAAAACAAGATAATTTCGCACGATGCGGGATTTCCTTAAAACGTGATTTTCTGAAAAATTTTGACGAAAGAAAATTCTCCTTTTGGTTCTCTTTAGATGCTACATGTTAAGACGTACACGCCACAACAATTCTTTTCGAGATACAACGTGTAGTTTTGGAGATACAAGCTAATTTTGTACTATGCGTTATTTCTTCTCGTAAAGAATTTCCAATGCGTACGTATATGTCTTTACTCTGCAAAACTGTATTTCCTTATGAAGTGGTATTCTTACATATCCTTTCGAGAGAAAACTGTCCTGTGCCTTCTCTTTTGAGGCTACACACTTAGACATACACGCAACATGAAAGCTTTTCGACTTACAACGTGTTGTTTAGGAAAAACAAGATAATTTCGCACGATGCGGGATTTCCTTAAAACGTGATTTTCTGAAAAATTTTGACGAAAGAAAATTCTCCTTTTGGTTCTCTTTAGATGCTACATGTTAAGACGTACACGCCACAACAATTCTTTTCGAGATACAACGTGTAGTTTTGGAGATACAAGCTAATTTTGTACGATGCGTTATTTCTTCTCGTAAAGAGTTTCCAATGCGTACGTATATGTCTTTACTCTGCAAAACTGTATTTCCTTATGAAGTGGTATTCTTACATATCCTTTCGAGAGAAAACTGTCCTGTGCCTTCTCTTTTGAGGCTACACACTTAGACATACACGCAACATGAAAGCTTTTCGACTTACAACGTGTTGTTTAGGAAAAACAAGATAATTTCGCACGATGCAGGATTTCCATAAACGTGATTTTCTGAAAAATTTTGACGAAAGAAAATTCTCCATTTGGTTCTCTTTAGATGCTACATGTTAAGACGTACACGCCACAACAATTCTTTTCGAGTTACAACGTGTAGTTTTGGAGATACAAGCTAATTTTGTACGATGCGTTGTTTCTTCTCGTAAAGTGTTTTCAATACGTACGTATTTGTCTTTACTCTCCAAAATTGTACTTCCTTATAACGGGGTATTCTACAATATTCTTTCGAGGGAAAACTCTCCTGTGCCTTCTCTTTTGAGGCTACACACTTAGACATACACGCAACATGAAAGCTTTTCGACTTACAACGTGTTGTTTAGGAAAAACAAGATAATTTCGCACGATGCGGGATTTCCTTAAAACGTGATTTTCTGAAAAATTTTGACGAAAGAAAATTCTCCTTTTGGTTCTCTTTAGATGCTACATGTTAAGACGTACACGCCACAACAATTCTTTTCGAGATACAACGTGTAGTTTTGGAGATACAAGCTAATTTTGTACTATGCGTTATTTCTTCTCGTAAAGAATTTCCAATGCGTACGTATATGTCTTTACTCTGCAAAACTGTATTTCCTTATGAAGTGGTATTCTTACATATCCTTTCGAGAAAAAACTGTCCTGTGCCTTCTCTTTTGAGGCTACACACTTAGACACACACGCAACATGAAAGCTTTTCGACTTACAACGTGTTGTTTAGGAAAAACAAAATAATTTCGCACGATGCGGGATTTCCTTAAAACGTGATTTTCTGAAAAATTTTGACGAAAGAAAATTCTCCTTTTGGTTCTCTTTAGATGCTACATGTTAAGACGTACACGCCACAACAATTCTTTTCGAGTTACAACGTGTAGTTTTGGAGATACAAGCTAATTTTGTACGATGCGTTATTTCTTCTCGTAAAGAGTTTCCAATACGTACGTATATGTCTTTACTCTGCAAAACTGTATTTCCTTATGAAGTGGTATTCTTACATATTCTTTCGAGAGAAAACTCTCCTGTGCCTTCTCTTTTGAGGCTACACACTTAGACATACACGCAACATGAAAGCTTTTCGACTTACAACGTGTTGTTTAGGAAAAACAAGATAATTTCGCACGATGCGGGATTTCATTAAAACGTGATTTTCTGAAAAATTTTGACGAAAGAAAATTCTCCTTTTGGTTCTCTTTAGATGCTACATGTTAAGACGTACACGCCACAACAATTCTTTTCGAGATACAACGTGTAGTTTTGGAGATACAAGCTAATTTTGTACTATGCGTTATTTCTTCTCGTAAAGAGTTTCTAATGCGTACGTATATGTCTTTACTCTGCAAAACTGTATTTCCTTATGAAGTGGCATTCTTACATATCCTTTAGAGAGAAAACTGTCCTGTGCCTTCTCTTTTGAGGCTACACACTTAGACATACACGCAACATGAAAGCTTTTCGACTTAAAACGTGTTGTTTAGGAAAAACAAGATAATTTCGCACGATGCGGGATTTCCTTATAACGTGATTTTCTGAAAAATTTTGACGAAAGAAAATTCTCCTTTTGGTTCTCTTTAGATGCTACATGTTAAGACGTACACGCCACAACAATTCTTTTCGAGATACAACGTGTAGTTTTGGAGATACAAGCTAATTTTGTACTTTGCGTTATTTCTTCTCGTAAAGAGTTTCCAATGCGTACGTATATGTCTTTACTCTGCAAAACTGTATTTCCTTATGAAGTGGTATTCTTACATATCCTTTCGAGAGAAAACTGTCCTGTGCCTTCTCTTTTGAGGCTACACACTTAGACATACACGCAACATGAAAGCTTTTCGACTTACAACGTGTTGTTTAGGAAAAACAAGATAATTTCGCACGATGCGGGATTTCCTTAAAACGTGATTTTCTGAAAAATTTTGACGAAAGAAAATTCTCCTTTTCGTTCTCTTTAGATGCTACATGTTAAGACGTACACGCCACAACAATTCTTTTCGAGATACAACGTGTAGTTTTGGAGATACAAGCTAATTTTGTACTCTGCGTTATTTCTTCTCGTAAAGAGTTTCCAATGCGTACGTATATGTCTTTACTCTGCAAAACTGTATTTCCTTATGAAGTGGTATTCTTACATATCCTTTCGAGAGAAAACTGTCCTGTGCCTTCTCTTTTGAGGCTACACACTTAGACATACACGCAACATGAAAGCTTTTCGACTTACAACGTGTTGTTTAGGAAAAACAAGATAATTTCGCACGATGCGGGATTTCCTTAAAACGTGATTTTCTGAAAAATTTTGACGAAAGAAAATTCTCCTTTTGGTTCTCTTTAGATGCTACATGTTAAGACGTACACGCCACAACAATTCTTTTCGAGATACAACGTGTAGTTTTGGAGATACACGCTAATTTTGTACTATGCGTTATTTCTTCTCTTAAAGAGTTTCCAATGCGTACGTATATGTCTTTACTCTGCAAAACTGTATTTCCTTATGAAGTGGTATTCTTACATATCCTTTCGAGAGAAAACTCTCCTGTGCCTTCTCTTTTGAGGCTACACACTTAGACATACACGCAACATGAAAGCTTTTCGACTTACAACGTGTTGTTTAGGAAAAACAAGATAATTTCGCACGATGCGGGATTTCCTTAAAACGTGATTTTCTGAAAAATTTTGACGAAAGAAAATTCTCCTTTTGGTTCTCTTTAGATGCTACATGTTAAGACGTACACGCCACAACAATTCTTTTCGAGTTACAACGTGTAGTTTTGGAGATACAAGCTAATTTTGTACGATGCGTTATTTCTTCTCGTAAAGAGTTTCCAATATGTACGTATATGTCTTTACACTGCAAAACTGTATTTCCTTATGAAGTGGTATTCTTACATATTCTTTCGAGAGAAAACTGTCCTGTGCCTTCTCTTTTGAGGCTACACACTTAGACATACACGCAACATGAAAGATTTTCGACTTACAACGTGTTGTTTAGGAAAAACAAGATAATTTCGCACGATGCGGGATTTCCTTAAAACGTGATTTTCTGAAAAATTTTGACGAAAGAAAATTCTCCTTTTGGTTCTCTTTAGATGCTACATGTTAAGACGTACACGCCACAACAATTCTTTTCGAGATACAACGTGTAGTTTTGGAGATACAAGCTAATTTTGTACTATGCGTTATTTCTTCTCGTAAAGAGTTTCCAATTCGTACGTATATGTCTTTACTCTGCAAAACTGTATTTCCTTATGAAGTGGTATTCTTACATATCCTTTCGAGAGAAAACTGTCCTGTGCCTTCTCTTTTGAGGCTACACACTTAGACATACACGCAACATGAAAGCTTTTCAACTTACAACGTGTTGTTTACGAAAAACAAGATAATTTCGCACGATGCAGGATTTCCTTAAAACGTGATTTTCTGAAAAATTTTGACGAAAGAAAATTCTCCATTTGGTTCTCTTTAGATGCTACATGTTAAGACGTACACGCCACAACAATTCTTTTCGAGTTACAACGTGTAGTTTTGGAGATACAAGCTAATTTTGTACGATGCGTTGTTTCTTCTCGTAAAGTGTTTTCAATACGTACGTATTTGTCTTTACTCTCCAAAATTGTACTTCCTTATAACGGGGTATTCTACAATATTCTTTCGAGAGAAAACTCTCCTGTGCCTTCTCTTTTGAGGCTACACACTTAGACATACACGCAACATGAAAGCTTTTCGACTTACAACGTGTTGTTTAGGAAAAACAAGATAATTTCGCACGATGCGGGATTTCCTTAAAACGTGATTTTCTGAAAAATTTTGACGAAAGAAAATTCTCCTTTTGGTTCTCTTTAGATGCTACATGTTAAGACGTACACGCCACAACAATTCTTTTCGAGATACAACGTGTAGTTTTGGAGATACAAGCTAATTTTGTACTATGCGTTATTTCTTCTCGTAAAGAATTTCCAATGCGTACGTATATGTCTTTACTCTGCAAAACTGTATTTCCTTATGAAGTGGTATTCTTACATATCCTTTCGAGAGAAAACTGTCCTGTGCCTTCTCTTTTGAGGCTACACACTTAGACATACACGCAACATGAAAGCTTTTCGACTTACAACGTGTTGTTTAGGAAAAACAAGATAATTTCGCACGATGCGGGATTTCCTTAAAACGTGATTTTCTGAAAAATTTTGACGAAAGAAAATTCTCCTTTTGGTTCTCTTTAGATGCTACATGTTAAGACGTACACGCCACAACAATTCTTTTCGAGATACAACGTGTAGTTTTGGAGATACAAGCTAATTTTGTACTATGCGTTATTTCTTCTCGTAAAGAGTTTCCAATGCGTACGTATATGTCTTTACTCTGCAAAACTGTATTTCCTTATGAAGTGGTATTCTTACATATCCTTTCGAGAGAAAACTCTCCTGTGCCTTCTCTTTTGAGGCTACACACTTAGACATACACGCAACATGAAAGCTTTTCGACTTACAACGTGTTGTTTAGGAAAAACAAGATAATTTCGCACGATGCGGGATTTCCTTAAAACGTGATTTTCTGAAAAATTTTGACGAAAGAAAATTCTCCTTTTGGTTCTCTTTAGATGCTACATGTTAAGACGTACACGCCACAACAATTCTTTTCGAGTTACAACGTGTAGTTTTGGAGATACAAGCTAATTTTGTACGATGCGTTATTTCTTCTCGTAAAGAGTTTCCAATATGTACGTATATGTCTTTACACTGCAAAACTGTATTTCCTTATGAAGTGGTATTCTTACATATTCTTTCGAGAGAAAACTGTCCTGTGCCTTCTCTTTTGAGGCTACACACTTAGACATACACGCAACATGAAAGATTTTCGACTTACAACGTGTTGTTTAGGAAAAACAAGATAATTTCGCACGATGCGGGATTTCCTTAAAACGTGATTTTCTGAAAAATTTTGACGAAAGAAAATTCTCCTTTTGGTTCTCTTTAGATGCTACATGTTAAGACGTACACGCCACAACAATTCTTTTCGAGATACAACGTGTAGTTTTGGAGATACAAGCTAATATTGTACTATGCGTTATTTCTTCTCGTAAAGAGTTTCCAATTCGTACGTATATGTCTTTACTCTGCAAAACTGTATTTCCTTATGAAGTGGTATTCTTACATATCCTTTCGAGAGAAAACTGTCCTGTGCCTTCTCTTTTGAGGCTACACACTTAGACATACACGCAACATGAAAGCTTTTCGACTTACAACGTGTTGTTTAGGAAAAACAAGATAATTTCGCACGATGCAGGATTTCCTTAAAACGTGATTTTCTGAAAAATTTTGACGAAAGAAAATTCTCCATTTGGTTCTCTTTAGATGCTACATGTTAAGACGTACACGCCACAACAATTCTTTTCGAGTTACAACGTGTAGTTTTGGAGATACAAGCTAATTTTGTACGATGCGTTGTTTCTTCTCGTAAAGTGTTTTCAATACGTACGTATTTGTCTTTACTCTCCAAAATTGTACTTCCTTATAACGGGGTATTCTACAATATTCTTTCGAGAGAAAACTGTCCTGTGCCTTCTCTTTTGAGGCTACACACTTAGACATACACGCAACATGAAAGCTTTTCGACTTACAACGTGTTGTTTAGGAAAAACAAGATAATTTCGCACGATGCGGGATTTCCTTAAAACGTGATTTTCTGAAAAATTTTGACGAAAGAAAATTCTCCTTTTGGTTCTCTTTAGATGCTACATGTTAAGACGTACACGCCACAACAATTCTTTTCGAGATACAACGTGTAGTTTTGGAGATACAAGCTAATTTTGTACTATGCGTTATTTCTTCTCGTAAAGAATTTCCAATGCGTACGTATATGTCTTTACTCTGCAAAACTGTATTTCCTTATGAAGTGGTATTCTTACATATCCTTTCGAGAGAAAACTGTCCTGTGCCTTCTCTTTTGAGGCTACACACTTAGACATACACGCAACATGAAAGCTTTTCGACTTACAACGTGTTGTTTAGGAAAAACAAGATAATTTCGCACGATGCGGGATTTCCTTAAAACGTGATTTTCTGAAAAATTTTGACGAAAGAAAATTCTCCTTTTGGTTCTCTTTAGATGCTACATGTTAAGACGTACACGCCACAACAATTCTTTTCGAGATACAACGTGTAGTTTTGGAGATACAAGCTAATTTTGTACGATGCGTTATTTCTTCTCGTAAAGAGTTTCCAATGCGTACGTATATGTCTTTACTCTGCAAAACTGTATTTCCTTATGAAGTGGTATTCTTACATATCCTTTCGAGAGAAAACTGTCTTGTGCCTTCTCTTTTGAGGCTACACACTTAGACATACACGCAACATGAAAGCTTTTCGACTTACAACGTGTTGTTTAGGAAAAACAAGATAATTTCGCACGATGCGGGATTTCCTTAAAACGTGATTTTCTGAAAAATATTGACGAAAGAAAATTCTCCTTTTGGTTCTCTTTAGATGCTACATGTTAAGACGTACACGCCACAACAATTCTTTTCGAGTTACAACGTGTAGTTTTGGAGATACAAGCTAATTTTGTACGATGCGTTATTTCTTCTCGTAAAGAGTTTCCAATACGTACGTATATGTCTTTACTCTGCAAAACTGTATTTCCTTATGAAGTGGTATTCTTATATATTCTTTCGAGAGAAAACTCTCCTGTGCCTTCTCTTTTGAGGCTACACACTTAGACATACACGCAACATGAAAGCTTTTCGACTTACAACGTGTTGTTTAGGAAAAACAAGATAATTTCGCACGATGCGGGATTTCATTAAAACGTGATTTTCTGAAAAATTTTGACGAAAGAAAATTCTCCTTTTGGTTCTCTTTAGATGCTACATGTTAAGACGTACACGCCACAACAATTCTTTTCGAGATACAACGTGTAGTTTTGGAGATACAAGCTAATATTGTACTATGCGTTATTTCTTCTCATAAAGAGTTTCTAATGCGTACGTATATGTCTTTACTCTGCAAAACTGTATTTCCTTATGAAGTGGTATTCTTACATATCCTTTCGAGAGAAAACTGTCCTGTGCCTTCTCTTTTGAGGCTACACACTTAGACATACACGCAACATGAAAGCTTTTCGACTTACAACGTGTTGTTTAGGAAAAACAAGATAATTTCGCACGATGCAGGATTTCCTTAAAACGTGATTTTCTGAAAAATTTTGACGAAAGAAAATTCTCCTTTCGTTCTCTTTAGATGCTACATGTTAAGACGTACACGCCACAACAGTTCTTTTCGAGATACAACGTGTAGTTTTGGAGATACAAGCTAATTTTGTACTCTGCGTTATTTCTTCTCGTAAAGAGTTTCCAATGCGTACGTATATGTCTTTTCTCTGCAAAACTGTATTTCCTTATGAAGTGGTATTCTTACATATCCTTTCGAGAGAAAACTGTCCTGTGCCTTCTCTTTTGAGGCTACACACTTAGACATACACGCAACATGAAAGCTTTTCGACTTACAACGTGTTGTTTAGGAAAAACAAGATAATTTCGCACGATGCGGGATTTCCTTAAAACGTGATTTTCTGAAAAATTTTGACGAAAGAAAATTCTCCTTTTGGTTCTCTTTAGATGCTACATGTTAAGACGTACACGCCACAACAATTCTTTTCGAGATACAACGTGTAGTTTTGGAGATACAAGCTAATTTTGTACTATGCGTTATTTCTTCTCGTAAAGAGTTTCCAATGCGTACGTATATGTCTTTACTCTGCAAAACTGTATTTCCTTATGAAGTGGTATTCTCACATATCCTTTCGAGAGAAAACTGTCTTGTGCCTTCTCTTTTGAGGCTACACACTTAGACATACACACAACATGAAAGCTTTTCGACTTACAACGTGTTGTTTAGGAAAAACAAGATAATTTCGCACGATGCGGGATTTCCTTAAAACGTGATTTTCTGAAAAATTTTGACGAAAGAAAATTCTCCTTTTGGTTCTCTTTAGATGCTACATGTTAAGACGTACACGCCACAACAATTCTTTTCGAGATACAACGTGTAGTTTTGGAGATACAAGCTAATTTTGTACTATGCGTTATTTCTTCTCGTAAAGAGTTTCCAATGCGTACGTATATGTCTTTACTCTGCAAAACTGTATTTCCTTATGAAGTGGTATTCTTACATATCCTTTCGAGAGAAAACTGTCTTGTGCCTTCTCTTTTGAGGCTACACACTTAGACATACACGCAACATGAAAGCTTTTCGACTTACAACGTGTTGTTTAGGAAAAACAAGATAATTTCGCACGATGCGGGATTTCCTTAAAACGTGATTTTCTGAAAAATTTTGACGAAAGAAAATTCTCCTTTTGGTTCTCTTTAGATGCTACATGTTAAGACGTACACGCCACAACAATTCTTTTCGAGATACAACGTGTAGTTTTGGAGATACAAGCTAATTTTGTACTTTGCGTTATTTCTTCTTGTAAAGAGTTTCCAATGCTTACGTATATGTCTTTACTCTGCAAAACTGTATTTCCTTATGAAGTGGTATTCTTACATATCCTTTAGAGGGAAAACTGTCATGTGCCTTCTCTTTTGAGGCTACACACTTAGACATATACGCAACATGAAAGCTTTTCGACTTACAACGTGTTGTTTAGGAAGAACAAGATAATTTCGCACGATGCGGGATATCCTTAAAACGTGATTTTCTGAAAAATTTTGACGAAAGAAAATTCTCCTTTTGGTTCTCTTTAGATGCTACATGTTAAGACGTACACGCCACAACAATTCTTTTCGAGATACAACGTGTAGTTTTGGAGATACAAGCTAATTTTGTACGATGCGTTATTTCTTCTCGTAAAGAGTTTCCAATGCGTACGTATATGTCTTTACTCTGCAAAACTGTATTTCCTTATGAAGTGGTATTCTTACATATCCTTTCGAGAGAAAACTGTCTTGTGCCTTCTCTTTTGAGGCTACACACTTAGACATACACGCAACATGAAAGCTTTTCGACTTACAACGTGTTGTTTAGGAAAAACAAAATAATTTCGCACGATGCGGGATTTCCTTAAAACGTGATTTTCTGAAAAATTTTGACGAAAGAAAATTCTCCTTTTGGTTCTCTTTAGATGCTACATGTTAAGACGTACACGCCACAACAATTCTTTTCGAGTTACAACGTGTAGTTTTGGAGATACAAGCTAATTTTGTACGATGCGTTATTTCTTCTCGTAAAGAGTTTCCAATGCGTACGTATATGTCTTTACTCTGCAAAACTGTATTTCCTTATGAAGTGGTATTCTTACATATTCTTTCGAGAGAAAACTCTCCTGTGCCTTCTCTTTTGAGGCTACACACTTAGACATACACGCAACATGAAAGCTTTTCGACTTACAACGTGTTGTTTAGGAAAAACAAGATAATTTCGCACGATGCGGGATTTCATTAAAACGTGATTTTCTGAAAAATTTTGACGAAAGAAAATTCTCCTTTTGGTTCTCTTTAGATGCTACATGTTAAGACGTACACGCCACAACAATTCTTTTCGAGATACAACGTGTAGTTTTGGAGATACAAGCTAATTTTGTACTATGCGTTATTTCTTCTCGTAAAGAGTTTCTAATGCGTACGTATATGTCTTTACTCTGCAAAACTGTATTTCCTTATGAAGTGGCATTCTTACATATCCTTTCGAGAGAAAACTGTCCTGTGCCTTCTCTTTTGAGGCTACACACTTAGACATACACGCAACATGAAAGCTTTTCGACTTAAAACGTGTTGTTTAGGAAAAACAAGATAATTTCGCACGATGCGGGATTTCCTTAAAACGTGATTTTCTGAAAAATTTTGACGAAAGAAAATTCTCCTTTTGGTTCTCTTTAGATGCTACATGTTAAGACGTACACGCCACAACAATTCTTTTCGAGATACAACGTGTAGTTTTGGAGATACAAGCTAATTTTGTACTTTGCGTTATTTCTTCTCGTAAAGAGTTTCCAATGCGTACGTATATGTCTTTACTCTGCAAAACTGTATTTCCTTATGAAGTGGTATTCTTACATATCCTTTCGAGAGAAAACTGTCCTGTGCCTTCTCTTTTGAGGCTACACACTTAGACATACACGCAACATGAAAGCTTTTCGACTTACAACGTGTTGTTTAGGAAAAACAAGATAATTTCGCACGATGCGGGATTTCCTTAAAACGTGATTTTCTGAAAAATTTTGACGAAAGAAAATTCTCCTTTTCGTTCTCTTTAGATGCTACATGTTAAGACGTACACGCCACAACAATTCTTTTCGAGATACAACGTGTAGTTTTGGAGATACAAGCTAATTTTGTACTCTGCGTTATTTCTTCTCGTAAAGAGTTTCCAATGCGTACGTATATGTCTTTACTCTGCAAAACTGTATTTCCTTATGAAGTGGTATTCTTACATATCCTTTCGAGAGAAAACTGTCCTGTGCCTTCTCTTTTGAGGCTACACACTTAGACATACACGCAACATGAAAGCTTTTCGACTTACAACGTGTTGTTTAGGAAAAACAAGATAATTTCGCACGATGCGGGATTTCCTTAAAACGTGATTTTCTGAAAAATTTTGACGAAAGAAAATTCTCCTTTTGGTTCTCTTTAGATGCTACATGTTAAGACGTACACGCCACAACAATTCTTTTCGAGATACAACGTGTAGTTTTGGAGATACAAGCTAATTTTGTACGATGCGTTATTTCTTCTCGTAAAGAGTTTCCAATGCGTACGTATATGTCTTTACTCTGCAAAACTGTATTTCCTTATGAAGTGGTATTCTTACATATCCTTTCGAGAGAAAACTCTCCTGTGCCTTCTCTTTTGAGGCTACACACTTAGACATACACGCAACATGAAAGCTTTTCGACTTACAACGTGTTGTTTAGGAAAAACAAGATAATTTCGCACGATGCGGGATTTCCTTAAAACGTGATTTTCTGAAAAATTTTGACGAAAGAAAATTCTCCTTTTGGTTCTCTTTAGATGCTACATGTTAAGACGTACACGCCACAACAATTCTTTTCGAGTTACAACGTGTAGTTTTGGAGATACAAGCTAATTTTGTACGATGCGTTATTTCTTCTCGTAAAGAGTTTCCAATATGTACGTATATGTCTTTACACTGCAAAACTGTATTTCCTTATGAAGTGGTATTCTTACATATTCTTTCGAGAGAAAACTGTCCTGTGCCTTCTCTTTTGAGGCTACACACTTAGACATACACGCAACATGAAAGATTTTCGACTTACAACGTGTTGTTTAGGAAAAACAAGATAATTTCGCACGATGCGGGATTTCCTTAAAACGTGATTTTCTGAAAAATTTTGACGAAAGAAAATTCTCCTTTTGGTTCTCTTTAGATGCTACATGTTAAGACGTACACGCCACAACAATTCTTTTCGAGATACAACGTGTAGTTTTGGAGATACAAGCTAATTTTGTACTTTGCGTTATTTCTTCTCGTAAAGAGTTTCCAATGCGTACGTATATGTCTTTACTCTGCAAAACTGTATTTCCTTATGAAGTGGTATTCTTACATATCCTTTCGAGAGAAAACTGTCCTGTGCCTTCTCTTTTGAGGCTACACACTTAGACATACACGCAACATGAAAGCATTTCGACTTACAACGTGTTGTTTAGGAAAAACAAGATAATTTCGCACGATGCGGGATTTCCTTAAAACGTGATTTTCTGAAAAATTTTGACGAAAGAAAATTCTCCTTTTCGTTCTCTTTAGATGCTACATGTTAAGACGTACACGCCACAACAATTCTTTTCGAGATACAACGTGTAGTTTTGGAGATACAAGCTAATTTTGTACTCTGCGTTATTTCTTCTCGTAAAGAGTTTCCAATGCGTACGTATATGTCTTTACTCTGCAAAACTGTATTTCCTTATGAAGTGGTATTCTTACATATCCTTTCGAGAGAAAACTGTCCTGTGCCTTCTCTTTTGAGGCTACACACTTAGACATACACGCAACATGAAAGCTTTTCGACTTACAACGTGTTGTTTACGAAAAACAAGATAATTTCGCACGATGCAGGATTTCCTTAAAACGTGATTTTCTGAAAAATTTTGACGAAAGAAAATTCTCCATTTGGTTCTCTTTAGATGCTACATGTTAAGACGTACACGCCACAACAATTCTTTTCGAGTTACAACGTGTAGTTTTGGAGATACAAGCTAATTTTGTACGATGCGTTGTTTCTTCTCGTAAAGTGTTTTCAATACGTACGTATTTGTCTTTACTCTCCAAAATTGTACTTCCTTATAACGGGGTATTCTACAATATTCTTTCGAGAGAAAACTCTCCTGTGCCTTCTCTTTTGAGGCTACACACTTAGACATACACGCAACATGAAAGCTTTTCGACTTACAACGTGTTGTTTAGGAAAAACAAGATAATTTCGCACGATGCGGGATTTCCTTAAAACGTGATTTTCTGAAAAATTTTGACGAAAGAAAATTCTCCTTTTGGTTCTCTTTAGATGCTACATGTTAAGACGTACACGCCACAACAATTCTTTTCGAGATACAACGTGTAGTTTTGGAGATACAAGCTAATTTTGTACTATGCGTTATTTCTTCTCGTAAAGAATTTCCAATGCGTACGTATATGTCTTTACTCTGCAAAACTGTATTTCCTTATGAAGTGGTATTCTTACATATCCTTTCGAGAGAAAACTGTCCTGTGCCTTCTCTTTTGAGGCTACACACTTAGACATACACGCAACATGAAAGCTTTTCGACTTACAACGTGTTGTTTAGGAAAAACAAGATAATTTCGCACGATGCGGGATTTCCTTAAAACGTGATTTTCTGAAAAATTTTGACGAAAGAAAATTCTCCTTTTGGTTCTCTTTAGATGCTACATGTTAAGACGTACACGCCACAACAATTCTTTTCGAGATACAACGTGTAGTTTTGGAGATACAAGCTAATTTTGTACGATGCGTTATTTCTTCTCGTAAAGAGTTTCCAATGCGTACGTATATGTCTTTACTCTGCAAAACTGTATTTCCTTATGAAGTGGTATTCTTACATATCCTTTCGAGAGAAAACTCTCCTGTGCCTTCTCTTTTGAGGCTACACACTTAGACATACACGCAACATGAAAGCTTTTCGACTTACAACGTGTTGTTTAGGAAAAACAAGATAATTTCGCACGATGCGGGATTTCCTTAAAACGTGATTTTCTGAAAAATTTTGACGAAAGAAAATTCTCCTTTTGGTTCTCTTTAGATGCTACATGTTAAGACGTACACGCCACAACAATTCTTTTCGAGTTACAACGTGTAGTTTTGGAGATACAAGCTAATTTTGTACGATGCGTTATTTCTTCTCGTAAAGAGTTTCCAATATGTACGTATATGTCTTTACACTGCAAAACTGTATTTCCTTATGAAGTGGTATTCTTACATATTCTTTCGAGAGAAAACTGTCCTGTGCCTTCTCTTTTGAGGCTACACACTTAGACATACACGCAACATGAAAGATTTTCGACTTACAACGTGTTGTTTAGGAAAAACAAGATAATTTCGCACGATGCGGGATTTCCTTAAAACGTGATTTTCTGAAAAATTTTGACGAAAGAAAATTCTCCTTTTGGTTCTCTTTAGATGCTACATGTTAAGACGTACACGCCACAACAATTCTTTTCGAGATACAACGTGTAGTTTTGGAGATACAAGCTAATTTTGTACTATGCGTTATTTCTTCTCGTAAAGAGTTTCCAATTCGTACGTATATGTCTTTACTCTGCAAAACTGTATTTCCTTATGAAGTGGTATTCTTACATATCCTTTCGAGAGAAAACTGTCCTGTGCCTTCTCTTTTGAGGCTACACACTTAGACATACACGCAACATGAAAGCTTTTCGACTTACAACGTGTTGTTTAGGAAAAACAAGATAATTTCGCACGATGCAGGATTTCCTTAAAACGTGATTTTCTGAAAAATTTTGACGAAAGAAAATTCTCCATTTGGTTCTCTTTAGATGCTACATGTTAAGACGTACACGCCACAACAATTCTTTTCGAGTTACAACGTGTAGTTTTGGAGATACAAGCTAATTTTGTACGATGCGTTGTTTCTTCTCGTAAAGTGTTTTCAATACGTACGTATTTGTCTTTACTCTCCAAAATTGTACTTCCTTATAACGGGGTATTCTACAATATTCTTTCGAGAGAAAACTCTCCTGTGCCTTCTCTTTTGAGGCTACACACTTAGACATACACGCAACATGAAAGCTTTTCGACTTACAACGTGTTGTTTAGGAAAAACAAGATAATTTCGCACGATGCGGGATTTCCTTAAAACGTGATTTTCTGAAAAATTTTGACGAAAGAAAATTCTCCTTTTGGTTCTCTTTAGATGCTACATGTTAAGACGTACACGCCACAACAATTCTTTTCGAGATACAACGTGTAGTTTTGGAGATACAAGCTAATTTTGTACTATGCGTTATTTCTTCTCGTAAAGAATTTCCAATGCGTACGTATATGTCTTTACTCTGCAAAACTGTATTTCCTTATGAAGTGGTATTCTTACATATCCTTTCGAGAGAAAACTGTCCTGTGCCTTCTCTTTTGAGGCTACACACTTAGACATACACGCAACATGAAAGCTTTTCGACTTACAACGTGTTGTTTAGGAAAAACAAGATAATTTCGCACGATGCGGGATTTCCTTAAAACGTGATTTTCTGAAAAATTTTGACGAAAGAAAATTCTCCTTTTGGTTCTCTTTAGATGCTACATGTTAAGACGTACACGCCACAACAATTCTTTTCGAGATACAACGTGTAGTTTTGGAGATACAAGCTAATTTTGTACGATGCGTTATTTCTTCTCGTAAAGAGTTTCCAATGCGTACGTATATGTCTTTACTCTGCAAAACTGTATTTCCTTATGAAGTGGTATTCTTACATATCCTTTCGAGAGAAAACTGTCTTGTGCCTTCTCTTTTGAGGCTACACACTTAGACATACACGCAACATGAAAGCTTTTCGACTTACAACGTGTTGTTTAGGAAAAACAAGATAATTTCGCACGATGCGGGATTTCCTTAAAACGTGATTTTCTGAAAAATATTGACGAAAGAAAATTCTCCTTTTGGTTCTCTTTAGATGCTACATGTTAAGACGTACACGCCACAACAATTCTTTTCGAGTTACAACGTGTAGTTTTGGAGATACAAGCTAATTTTGTACGATGCGTTATTTCTTCTCGTAAAGAGTTTCCAATACGTACGTATATGTCTTTACTCTGCAAAACTGTATTTCCTTATGAAGTGGTATTCTTATATATTCTTTCGAGAGAAAACTCTCCTGTGCCTTCTCTTTTGAGGCTACACACTTAGACATACACGCAACATGAAAGCTTTTCGACTTACAACGTGTTGTTTAGGAAAAACAAGATAATTTCGCACGATGCGGGATTTCATTAAAACGTGATTTTCTGAAAAATTTTGACGAAAGAAAATTCTCCTTTTGGTTCTCTTTAGATGCTACATGTTAAGACGTACACGCCACAACAATTCTTTTCGAGATACAACGTGTAGTTTTGGAGATACAAGCTAATTTTGTACTATGCGTTATTTCTTCTCATAAAGAGTTTCTAATGCGTACGTATATGTCTTTACTCTGCAAAACTGTATTTCCTTATGAAGTGGTATTCTTACATATCCTTTCGAGAGAAAACTGTCCTGTGCCTTCTCTTTTGAGGCTACACACTTAGACATACACGCAACATGAAAGCTTTTCGACTTACAACGTGTTGTTTAGGAAAAACAAGATAATTTCGCACGATGCGGGATTTCATTAAAACGTGATTTTCTGAAAAATTTTGACGAAAGAAAATTCTCCTTTTGGTTCTCTTTAGATGCTACATGTTAAGACGTACACGCCACAACAATTCTTTTCGAGATACAACGTGTAGTTTTGGAGATACAAGCTAATTTTGTACTATGCGTTATTTCTTCTCGTAAAGAGTTTCTAATGCGTACGTATATGTCTTTACTCTGCAAAACTGTATTTCCTTATGAAGTGGCATTCTTACATATCCTTTAGAGAGAAAACTGTCCTGTGCCTTCTCTTTTGAGGCTACACACTTAGACATACACGCAACATGAAAGCTTTTCGACTTAAAACGTGTTGTTTAGGAAAAACAAGATAATTTCGCACGATGCGGGATTTCCTTAAAACGTGATTTTCTGAAAAATTTTGACGAAAGAAAATTCTCCTTTTGGTTCTCTTTAGATGCTACATGTTAAGACGTACACGCCACAACAATTCTTTTCGAGATACAACGTGTAGTTTTGGAGATACAAGCTAATTTTGTACTTTGCGTTATTTCTTCTCGTAAAGAGTTTCCAATGCGTACGTATATGTCTTTACTCTGCAAAACTGTATTTCCTTATGAAGTGGTATTCTTACATATCCTTTCGAGAGAAAACTGTCCTGTGCCTTCTCTTTTGAGGCTACACACTTAGACATACACGCAACATGAAAGATTTTCGACTTACAACGTGTTGTTTAGGAAAAACAAGATAATTTCGCACGATGCGGGATTTCCTTAAAACGTGATTTTCTGAAAAATTTTGACGAAAGAAAATTCTCCTTTTCGTTCTCTTTAGATGCTACATGTTAAGACGTACACGCCACAACAATTCTTTTCGAGATACAACGTGTAGTTTTGGAGATACAAGCTAATTTTGTACTCTGCGTTATTTCTTCTCGTAAAGAGTTTCCAATGCGTACGTATATGTCTTTACTCTGCAAAACTGTATTTCCTTATGAAGTGGTATTCTTACATATCCTTTCGAGAGAAAACTGTCCTGTGCCTTCTCTTTTGAGGCTACACACTTAGACATACACGCAACATGAAAGATTTTCGACTTACAACGTGTTGTTTAGGAAAAACAAGATAATTTCGCACGATGCGGGATTTCCTTAAAACGTGATTTTCTGAAAAATTTTGACGAAAGAAAATTCTCCTTTTGGTTCTCTTTAGATGCTACATGTTAAGACGTACACGCCACAACAATTCTTTTCGAGTTACAACGTGTAGTTTTGGAGATACAAGCTAATTTTGTACGATGCGTTATTTCTTCTCGTAAAGAGTTTCCAATATGTACGTATATGTCTTTACACTGCAAAACTGTATTTCCTTATGAAGTGGTATTCTTACATATTCTTTCGAGAGAAAACTGTCCTGTGCCTTCTCTTTTGAGGCTACACACTTAGACATACACGCAACATGAAAGATTTTCGACTTACAACGTGTTGTTTAGGAAAAACAAGATAATTTCGCACGATGCGGGATTTCCTTAAAACGTGATTTTCTGAAAAATTTTGACGAAAGAAAATTCTCCTTTTCGTTCTCTTTAGATGCTACATGTTAAGACGTACACGCCACAACAATTCTTTTCGAGATACAACGTGTAGTTTTGGAGATACAAGCTAATTTTGTACTATGCGTTATTTCTTCTCGTAAAGAGTTTCCAATTCGTACGTATATGTCTTTACTCTGCAAAACTGTATTTCCTTATGAAGTGGTATTCTTACATATCCTTTCGAGAGAAAACTGTCCTGTGCCTTCTCTTTTGAGGCTACACACTTAGACATACACGCAACATGAAAGCTTTTCGACTTACAACGTGTTGTTTAGGAAAAACAAGATAATTTCGCACAATGCAGGATTTCCTTAAAACGTGATTTTCTGAAAAATTTTGACGAAAGAAAATTCTCCATTTGGTTCTCTTTAGATGCTACATGTTAAGACGTACACGCCACAACAATTCTTTTCGAGTTACAACGTGTAGTTTTGGAGATACAAGCTAATTTTGTACGATGCGTTGTTTCTTCTCGTAAAGTGTTTTCAATACGTACGTATTTGTCTTTACTCTCCAAAATTGTACTTCCTTATAACGGGGTATTCTACAATATTCTTTCGAGAGAAAACTCTCCTGTGCCTTCTCTTTTGAGGCTACACACTTAGACATACACGCAACATGAAAGCTTTTCGACTTACAACGTGTTGTTTAGGAAAAACAAGATAATTTCGCACGATGCGGGATTTCCTTAAAACGTGATTTTCTGAAAAATTTTGACGAAAGAAAATTCTCCTTTTGGATCTCTTTAGATGCTACATGTTAAGACGTACACGCCACAACAATTCTTTTCGAGATACAGCATGTAGTTTTGGAGATACAAGCTAATTTTGTACTATGCGTTATTTCTCCTTGTAAAGAGTTTCCAATTCGTACGTATATGTCTTTACTCTGCAAAACTGTATTTCCTTATGAAGTGGTATTCTTACATATCCTTTCGAGAGAAAACTGTCCTGTGCCTTCTCTTTTGAGGCTACACACTTAGACATACACACAACATGAAAGCTTTTCGACTTACAACGTGTTGTTTAGGAAAAACAAGATAATTTCGCACGATGCGGGATTTCCTTAAAACGTGATTTTCTGAAAAATTTTGACGAAAGAAAATTCTCCTTTTGGTTCTCTTTAGATACTACATGTTAAGACGTACACGCCACAACAATTCTTTTCGAGTTACAACGTGTAGTTTTGGAGATACAAGCTAATTTTGTACGATGCGTTGTTTCTTCTCGTAAAGTGTTTTCAATACGTACGTATTTGTCTTTACTCTCCAAAATTGTACTTCCTTATAACTGGGTATTCTACAATATTCTTTCGAGAGAAAACTCTCCTGTGCCTTCTCTTTTGAGGCTACACACTTAGGCATACACGCAACATGAAAGCTTTTCGACTTACAACGTGTTGTTTAGGAAAAACAAGATAATTTCGCACGATGCGGGATTTCCTTAAAACGTGATTTTCTGAAAAATTTTGACGAAAGAAAATTCTCCTTTTGGTTCTCTTTAGATGCTACATGTTAAGACGTACACGCCACAACAATTCTTTTCGAGTTACAACGTGTAGTTTTGGAGATACAAGCTAATTTTGTACTCTGCGTTATTTCTTCTCGTAAAGAGTTTCCAAAGCGTACGTATATGTCTTTACTCTGCAAAACTGTATTTCCTTATGAAGTGGTATTCTTACATATTCTTTCGAGAGAAAACTGTCCTGTGCCTTCTCTTTTGAAGCTACACACTTAGACATACACGCAACATGAAAGCTTTTCGACTTACATCGTGTTGTTTAGGAAAAACAAGATAATTTCGCACGATGCGGGATTTCCTTAAAACGTGATTTTCTGAAAAATTTTGACGAAAGAAAATTCTCCTTTTGGTTCTCTTTAGATGCTACATGTTAAGACGTACACGCCACAACAATTCTTTTCGAGTTACAACGTGTAGTTTTGGAGATACAAGCTAATTTTTTACGATGCGTTATTTCTTCTCGTAAAGAGTTTCCAATACGTACGTATATGTCTTTACTCTGCAAAACTGTATTTCCTTATGAAGTGGTATTCTTACATATTCTTTCGAGAGAAAACTCTCCTGTGCCTTCTCTTTTGAGGCTACACACTTAGACATACACGCAACATGAAAGCTTTTCGACTTACATCGCGTTGTTTAGGAAAAACAAGATAATTTCGCACGATGCGGGATTTTCTTAAAACGTGATTTTCTGAAAAATTTTGACGAAAGAAAATTCTCCTTTTGGTTCTCTTTAGATGCTACATGTTAAGACGTACACGCCCCAACAATTCTTTTCGAGATACAACGTGTAGTTTTGGAGATACAAGCTAATTTTGTACTATGCGTTATTTCTTCTCGTAAAGAGTTTCCAATGCGTACGTATATGTCTTTACTCTGCAAAACTGTATTTCCTTATGAAGTGGTATTCTTACATATCCTTTCGAGAGAAAACTGTCCTGTGCCTTCTCTTTTGAGGCTACACACTTAGACATACACGCAACATGAAAGATTTTCGACTTACAACGTGTTGTTTAGGAAAAACAAGATAATTTCGCACGATGCGGGATTTCCTTAAAACGTGATTTTCTGAAAAATTTTGACGAAAGAAAATTCTCCTTTTGGATCTCTTTAGATGCTACATGTTAAGACGTACACGCCACAACAATTCTTTTCGAGATACAGCATGTAGTTTTGGAGATACAAGCTAATTTTGTACTATGCGTTATTTCTCCTTGTAAAGAGTTTCCAATTCGTACGTATATGTCTTTACTCTGCAAAACTGTCTTTCCTTATGAAGTGGTATTCTTACATATCCTTTCGAGAGAAAACTGTCCTGTGCCTTCTCTTTTGAGGCTACACACTTAGACATACACACAACATGAAAGCTTTTCGACTTACAACGTGTTGTTTAGGAAAAACAAGATAATTTCGCACGATGCGGGATTTCCTTAAAACGTGATTTTCTGAAAAATTTTGACGAAAGAAAATTCTCCTTTTGGTTCTCTTTAGATACTACATGTTAAGACGTACACGCCACAACAATTCTTTTCGAGTTACAACGTGTAGTTTTGGAGATACAAGCTAATTTTGTACGATGCGTTGTTTCTTCTCGTAAAGTGTTTTCAATACGTACGTATTTGTCTTTACTCTCCAAAATTGTACTTCCTTATAACGGGGTATTCTACAATATTCTTTCGAGAGAAAACTCTCCTGTGCCTTCTCTTTTGAGGCTACACACTTAGGCATACACGCAACATGAAAGCTTTTCGACTTACAACGTGTTGTTTAGGAAAAACAAGATAATTTCGCACGATGCGGGATTTCCTTAAAACGTGATTTTCTGAAAAATTTTGACGAAAGAAAATTCTCCTTTTGGTTCTCTTTAGATGCTACATGTTAAGACGTACACGCCACAACAATTCTTTTCGAGTTACAACGTGTAGTTTTGGAGATACAAGCTAATTTTGTACGATGCGTTATTTCTTCTCGTAAAGAGTTTCCAAAGCGTACGTATATGTCTTTACTCTGCAAAACTGTATTTCCTTATGAAGTGGTATTCTTACATATTCTTTCGAGAGAAAACTCTCCTGTGCCTTCTCTTTTGAGGCTACACACTTAGACATACACGCAACATGAAAGCTTTTCGACTTACAACGTGTTGTTTAGGAAAAACAAGATAATTTCGCACGATGCGGGATTTCCTTAAAACGTGATTTTCTGAAAAATTTTGACGAAAGAAAATTCTCCTTTTGGTTCTCTTTAGATGCTACATGTTAAGACGTACACGCCACAACAATTCTTTTCGAGATACAACGTGTAGTTTTGGAGATACAAGCTAATTTTGTACTATGCGTTATTTCTTCTCGTAAAGAATTTCCAATGCGTACGTATATGTCTTTACTCTGCAAAACTGTATTTCCTTATGAAGTGGTATTCTTACATATCCTTTCGAGAGAAAACTGTCCTGTGCCTTCTCTTTTGAAGCTACACACTTAGACATACACGCAACATGAAAGCTTTTCGACTTACAACGTGTTGTTTAGGAAAAACAAGATAATTTCGCACGATGCGGGATTTCCTTAAAACGTGATTTTCTGAAAAATTTTGACGAAAGAAAATTCTCCTTTTGGTTCTCTTTAGATGCTACATGTTAAGACGTACACGCCACAACAATTCTTTTCAAGTTACAACGTGTAGTTTTGGAGATACAAGCTAATTTTTTACGATGCGTTATTTCTTCTCGTAAAGAGTTTCCAATACGTACGTATATGTCTTTACTCTGCAAAACTGTATTTCCTTATGAAGTGGTATTCTTACATATTCTTTCGAGAGAAAACTCTCCTGTGCCTTCTCTTTTGAGGCTACACACTTAGACATACACGCAACATGAAAGCTTTTCGACTTACATCGTGTTGTTTAGGAAAAACAAGATAATTTCGCACGATGCGGGATTTTCTTAAAACGTGATTTTCTGAAAAATTTTGACGAAAGAAAATTCTCCTTTTGGATCTCTTTAGATGCTACATGTTAAGACGTACACGCCCCAACAATTCTTTTCGAGATACAACGTGTAGTTTTGGAGATACAAGCTAATTTTGTACTATGAGTTATTTCTCCTTGTAAAGAGTTTCCAATTCGTACGTATATGTCTTTACTCTGCAAAACTGTCTTTCCTTATGAAGTGGTATTCTTACATATCCTTTCGAGAGAAAACTGTCCTGTGCCTTCTCTTTTGAGGCTACACACTTAGACATACACACAACATGAAAGCTTTTCGACTTACAACGTGTTGTTTAGGAAAAACAAGATAATTTCGCACGATGCGGGATTTCCTTAAAACGTGATTTTCTGAAAAATTTTGACGAAAGAAAATTCTCCTTTTGGTTCTCTTTAGATACTACATGTTAAGACGTACACGCCACAACAATTCTTTTCGAGTTACAACGTGTAGTTTTGGAGATACAAGCTAATTTTGTACGATGCGTTGTTTCTTCTCGTAAAGTGTTTTCAATACGTACGTATTTGTCTTTACTCTCCAAAATTGTACTTCCTTATAACGGGGTATTCTATAATATTCTTTCGAGAGAAAACTCTCCTGTGCCTTCTCTTTTGAGGCTACACACTTAGGCATACACGCAACATGAAAGCTTTCGACTTACAACGTGTTGTTTAGGAAAAACAAGATAATTTCGCACGATGCGGGATTTCCTTAAAACGTGATTTTCTGAAAAATTTTGACGAAAGAAAATTCTCCTTTTGGTTCTCTTTAGATGCTACATGTTAAGACGTACACGCCACAACAATTCTTTTCGAGTTACAACGTGTAGTTTTGGAGATACAAGCTAATTTTGTACGATGCGTTATTTCTTCTCGTAAAGAGTTTCCAAAGCGTACGTATATGTCTTTACTCTGCAAAACTGTATTTCCTTATGAAGTGGTATTCTTACATATCCTTTCGAGAGAAAACTGTCCTGTGCCTTCTCTTTTGAGGCTACACACTTAGACATACACGCAACATGAAAGCTTTTCGACTTACAACGTGTTGTTTAGGAAAAACAAGATAATTTCGCACGATGCGGGATTTCCTTAAAACGTGATTTTCTGAAAAATTTTGACGAAAGAAAATTCTCCTTTTGGATCTCTTTAGATGCTACATGTTAAGACGTACACGCCACAACAATTCTTTTCGAGATACAGCATGTAGTTTTGGAGATACAAGCTAATTTTGTACTATGCGTTATTTCTCCTTGTAAAGAGTTTCCAATTCGTACGTATATGTCTTTACTGTGCAAAACTGTCTTTCCTTATGAAGTGGTATTCTTACATATCCTTTCGAGAGAAAACTGTCCTGTGCCTTCTCTTTTGAGGCTACACACTTAGACATACACACAACATGAAAGCTTTTCGACTTACAACGTGTTGTTTAGGAAAAACAAGATAATTTCGCACGATGCGGGATTTCCTTAAAACGTGATTTTCTGAAAAATTTTGACGAAAGAAAATTCTCCTTTTGGTTCTCTTTAGATGCTACATGTTAAGACGTACACGCCACAACAATTCTTTTCGAGTTACAACGTGTAGTTTTGGAGATACAAGCTAATTTTGTACGATGCGTTATTTCTTCTCGTAAAGAGTTTCCAATACGTACGTATATGTCTTTACTCTGCAAAACTGTATTTCCTTATGAAGTGGTATTCTTACATATTCTTTCGAGAGAAAACTCTCCTGTGCCTTCTCTTTTGAGACTACACACTTAGACATACACGCAACATGAAAGCTTTTCGACTTACAACGTGTTGTTTAGGAAAAACAAGATAATTTCGCACGATGCGGGATTTCCTTAAAACGTGATTTTCTGAAAAATTTTGACGAAAGAAAATTCTCCTTTTGGTTCTCTTTAGATACTACATGTTAAGACGTACACGCCACAACAATTCTTTTCGAGTTACAACGTGTAGTTTTGGAGATACAAGCTAATTTTGTACGATGCGTTGTTTCTTCTCGTAAAGTGTTTTCAATACGTACGTATTTGTCTTTACTCTCCAAAATTGTACTTCCTTATAACGGGGTATTCTACAATATTCTTTCGAGAGAAAACTCTCCTGTGCCTTCTCTTTTGAGGCTACACACTTAGACATACACGCAACATGAAAGCTTTTCGACTTACAACGTGTTGTTTAGGAAAAACAAGATAATTTCGCACGATGCGGGATTTCCTTAAAACGTGATTTTCTGAAAAATTTTGACGAAAGAAAATTCTCCTTTTGGTTCTCTTTAGATGCTACATGTTAAGACGTACACGCCACAACAATTCTTTTCGAGATACAACGTGTAGTTTGGAGATACAAGCTAATTTTGTACTATGCGTTATTTCTTCTCGTAAAGAATTTCCAATGCGTACGTATTTGTCTTTACTCTGCAAAACTGTATTTCCTTATGAAGTGGTATTCTTACATATCCTTTCGAGAGAAAACTGTCCTGTGCCTTCTCTTTTGAGGCTACACACTTAGACATACACGCAACATGAAAGCTTTTCGACTTACAACGTGTTGTTTAGGAAAAACAAGATAATTTCGCACGATGCGGGATTTCCTTAAAACGTGATTGTCTGAAAAATTTTGACGAAAGAAAATTCTCCTTTTGGTTCTCTTTAGATGCTACATGTTAAGACGTACACGCCACAACAATTCTTTTCGAGATACAACGTGTAGTTTTGGAGATACAAGCTAATTTTGTACTCTGCGTTATTTCTTCTCGTAAAGAATTTCCAATGCGTACGTATATGTCTTTACTCTGCAAAACTGTATTTACTTATGAAGTGGTATTCTTACATATCCTTTCGAGAGAAAACTGTCCTGTGCCTTCTCTTTTGAGGCTACACACTTAGACATACACGCAACATGAAAGCTTTTCGACTTACAACGTGTTGTTTAGGAAAAACAAGATAATTTCGCACGATGCGGGATTTCCTTAAAACGTGATTTTCTGAAAAATTTTGACGAAAGAAAATTCTCCTTTTGGTTCTCTTTAGATGCTACATGTTAAGACGTACACGCCACACAATTCTTTTCGAGATACAACGTGTAGTTTTGGAGATACAAGCTAATTTTGTACTATGCGTTATTTCTTCTCGTAAAGAATTTCCAATGCGTACGTATATGTCTTTACTCTGCAAAACTGTATTTCCTTATGAAGTGGTATTCTTACATATCCTTTCGAGAGAAAACTGTCCTGTGCCTTCTCTTTTGAAGCTACACACTTAGACATACACGCAACATGAAAGCTTTTCGACTTACAACGTGTTGTTTAGGAAAAACAAGATAATTTCGCACGATGCGGGATTTCCTTAAAACGTGATTTTCTGAAAAATTTTGACGAAAGAAAATTCTCCTTTTGGTTCTCTTTAGATGCTACATGTTAAGACGTACACGCCACAACAATTCTTTTCGAGTTACAACGTGTAGTTTTGGAGATACAAGCTAATTTTTTACGATGCGTTATTTCTTCTCGTAAAGAGTTTCCAATACGTACGTATATGTCTTTACTCTGCAAAACTGTATTTCCTTATGAAGTGGTATTCTTACATATTCTTTCGAGAGAAAACTCTCCTGTGCCTTCTCTTTTGAGGCTACACACTTAGACATACACGCAACATGAAAGCTTTTCGACTTACATCGTGTTGTTTAGGAAAAACAAGATAATTTCGCACGATGCGGGATTTTCTTAAAACGTGATTTTCTGAAAAATTTTGACGAAAGAAAATTCTCCATTTGGTTCTCTTTAGATGCTACATGTTAAGACGTACACGCCCCAACAATTCTTTTCGAGATACAACGTGTAGTTTTGGAGATACAAGCTAATTTTGTACTATGCGTTATTTCTTCTCGTAAAGAGTTTCCAATGCGTACGTATATGTCTTTACTCTGCAAAACTGTATTTCCTTATGAAGTGGTATTCTTACATATCCTTTCGAGAGAAAACTGTCCTGTGCCTTCTCTTTTGAGGCTACACACTTAGACATACACGCAACATGAAAGCTTTTCGACTTACAACGTGTTGTTTAGGAAAAACAAGATAATTTCGCACGATGCGGGATTTCCTTAAAACGTGATTTTCTGAAAAATTTTGACGAAAGAAAATTCTCCTTTTGGATCTCTTTAGATGCTACATGTTAAGACGTACACGCCACAACAATTCTTTTCGAGATACAGCATGTAGTTTTGGAGATACAAGCTAATTTTGTACTATGCGTTATTTCTCCTTGTAAAGAGTTTCCAATTCGTACGTATATGTCTTTACTCTGCAAAACTGTCTTTCCTTATGAAGTGGTATTCTTACATATCCTTTCGAGAGAAAACTGTCCTGTGCCTTCTCTTTTGAGGCTACACACTTAGACATACACACAACATGAAAGCTTTTCGACTTACAACGTGTTGTTTAGGAAAAACAAGATAATTTCGCACGATGCGGGATTTCCTTAAAACGTGATTTTCTGAAAAATTTTGACGAAAGAAAATTCTCCTTTTGGTTCTCTTTAGATACTACATGTTAAGACGTACACGCCACAACAATTCTTTTCGAGTTACAACGTGTAGTTTTGGAGATACAAGCTAATTTTGTACGATGCGTTGTTTCTTCTCGTAAAGTGTTTTCAATACGTACGTATTTGTCTTTACTCTCCAAAATTGTACTTCCTTATAACGGGGTATTCTACAATATTCTTTCGAGAGAAAACTCTCCTGTGCCTTCTCTTTTGAGGCTACACACTTAGACATACACGCAACATGAAAGCTTTTCGACTTACAACGTGTTGTTTAGGAAAAACAAGATAATTTCGCACGATGCGGGATTTCCTTAAAACGTGATTTTCTGAAAAATTTTGACGAAAGAAAATTCTCCTTTTGGTTCTCTTTAGATGCTACATGTTAAGACGTACACGCCACAACAATTCTTTTCGAGATACAACGTGTAGTTTTGGAGATACAAGCTAATTTTGTACTATGCATTATTTCTTCTTGTAAAGAATTTCCAATGCGTACGTATTTGTCTTTACTCTGCAAAACTGTATTTCCTTATGAAGTGGTATTCTTACATATCCTTTCGAGAGAAAACTGTCCTGTGCCTTCTCTTTTGAGGCTACACACTTAGACATACACGCAACATGAAAGCTTTTCGACTTACAACGTGTTGTTTAGGAAAAACAAGATAATTTCGCACGATGCGGGATTTCCTTAAAACGTGATTGTCTGAAAAATTTTGACGAAAGAAAATTCTCCTTTTGGTTCTCTTTAGATGCTACATGTTAAGACGTACACGCCACAACAATTCTTTTCGAGATACAACGTGTAGTTTTGGAGATACAAGCTAATTTTGTACTATGCGTTATTTCTTCTCGTAAAGAATTTCCAATGCGTACGTATATGTCTTTACTCTGCAAAACTGTATTTCCTTATGAAGTGGTATTCTTACATATCCTTTCGAGAGAAAACTGTCCTGTGCCTTCTCTTTTGAAGCTACACACTTAGACATACACGCAACATGAAAGCTTTTCGACTTACAACGTGTTGTTTAGGAAAAACAAGATAATTTCGCACGATGCGGGATTTCCTTAAAACGTGATTTTCTGAAAAATTTTGACGAAAGAAAATTCTCCTTTTGGTTCTCTTTAGATGCTACATGTTAAGACGTACACGCCACAACAATTCTTTTCGAGTTACAACGTGTAGTTTTGGAGATACAAGCTAATTTTTTACGATGCGTTATTTCTTCTCGTAAAGAGTTTCCAATACGTATGTATATGTCTTTACTCTGCAAAACTGTATTTCCTTATGAAGTGGTATTCTTACATATTCTTTCGAGAGAAAACTCTCCTGTGCCTTCTCTTTTGAGGCTACACACTTAGACATACACGCAACATGAAAGCTTTTCGACTTACATCGTGTTGTTTAGGAAAAACAAGATAATTTCGCACGATGCGGGATTTTCTTAAAACGTGATTTTCTGAAAAATTTTGACGAAAGAAAATTCTCCTTTTGGTTCTCTTTAGATGCTACATGTTAAGACGTACACGCCCCAACAATTCTTTTCGAGATACAACGTGTAGTTTTGGAGATACAAGCTAATTTTGTACTATGCGTTATTTCTTCTCGTAAAGAGTTTCCAATGCGTACGTATATGTCTTTACTCTGCAAAACTGTATTTCCTTATGAAGTGGTATTCTTACATATCCTTTCGAGAGAAAACTGTCCTGTGCCTTCTCTTTTGAGGCTACACACTTAGACATACACGCAACATGAAAGCTTTTCGACTTACAACGTGTTGTTTAGGAAAAACAAGATAATTTCGCACGATGCGGGATTTCCTTAAAACGTGATTTTCTGAAAAATTTTGACGAAAGAAAATTCTCCTTTTGGATCTCTTTAGATGCTACATGTTAAGACGTACACGCCACAACAATTCTTTTCGAGATACAGCATGTAGTTTTGGAGATACAAGCTAATTTTGTACTATGCGTTATTTCTCCTTGTAAAGAGTTTCCAATTCGTACCTATATGTCTTTACTCTGCAAAACTGTCTTTCCTTATGAAGTGGTATTCTTACATATCCTTTCGAGAGAAAACTGTCCTGTGCCTTCTCTTTTGAGGCTACACACTTAGACATACACACAACATGAAAGCTTTTCGACTTACAACGTGTTGTTTAGGAAAAACAAGATAATTTCGCACGATGCGGGATTTCCTTAAAACGTGATTTTCTGAAAAATTTTGACGAAAGAAAATTCTCCTTTTGGTTCTCTTTAGATACTACATGTTAAGACGTACACGCCACAACAATTCTTTTCGAGTTACAACGTGTAGTTTTGGAGATACAAGCTAATTTTGTACGATGCGTTGTTTCTTCTCGTAAAGTGTTTTCAATACGTACGTATTTGTCTTTACTCTCCAAAATTGTACTTCCTTATAACGGGGTATTCTACAATATTCTTTCGAGAGAAAACTCTCCTGTGCCTTCTCTTTTGAGGCTACACACTTAGAAATACACGCAACATGAAAGCTTTTCGACTTACAACGTGTTGTTTAGGAAAAACAAGATAATTTCGCACGATGCGGGATTTCCTTAAAACGTGATTTTCTGAAAAATTTTGACGAAAGAAAATTCTCCTTTTGGTTCTCTTTAGATGCTACATGTTAAGACGTACACGCCACAACAATTCTTTTCGAGATACAACGTGTAGTTTTGGAGATACAAGCTAATTTTGTACTATGCGTTATTTCTTCTCATAAAGAATTTCCAATGCGTACGTATTTGTCTTTACTCTGCAAAACTGTATTTCCTTATGAAGTGGTATTCTTACATATCCTTTCGAGAGAAAACTGTCCTGTGCCTTCTCTTTTGAGGCTACACACTTAGACATACACGCAACATGAAAGCTTTTCGACTTACAACGTGTTGTTTAGGAAAAACAAGATAATTTCGCACGATGCGGGATTTCCTTAAAACGTGATTGTCTGAAAAATTTTGACGAAAGAAAATTCTCCTTTTGGTTCTCTTTAGATGCTACATGTTAAGACGTACACGCCACAACAATTCTTTTCGAGATACAACGTGTAGTTTTGGAGATACAAGCTAATTTTGTACTCTGCGTTATTTCTTCTCGTAAAGAGTTTCCAATGCGTACGTATATGTCTTTACTCTGCAAAACTGTATTTACTTATGAAGTGGTATTCTTACATATCCTTTCGAGAGAAAACTGTCCTGTGCCTTCTCTTTTGAGGCTACACACTTAGACATACACGCAACATGAAAGCTTTTCGACATTACAACGTGTTGTTTAGGAAAAACAAGATAATTTCGCACGATGCGGGATTTCCTTAAAACGTGATTTTCTGAAAAATTTTGACGAAAGAAAATTCTCCTTTTGGTTCTCTTTAGATGCTACATGTTAAGACGTACACGCCACAACAATTCTTTTCGAGATACAACGTGTAGTTTTGGAGATACAAGCTAATTTTGTACTATGCGTTATTTCTTCTCGTAAAGAGTTTCCAATGCGTACGTATATGTCTTTACTCTGCAAAACTGTATTTCCTTATGAAGTGGTATTCTTACATATCCTTTCGAGAGAAAACTGTCTTGTGCCTTCTCTTTTGAGGCTACACACTTAGACATACACGCAACATGAAAGCTTTTCGACTTACAACATGTTGTTTAGGAAAAACAAGATAATTTCGCACGATGCGGGATTTCCTTAAAACGTGATTTTCTGAAAAATTTTGACGAAAGAAAATTCTCCTTTTGGTTCTCTTTAGATGCTACATGTTAAGACGTACACGCCACAACAATTCTTTTCGAGTTACAACGTGTAGTTTTGGAGATACAAGCTAATTTTTTACGATGCGTTATTTCTTCTCGTAAAGAGTTTCCAATACGTACGTATATGTCTTTACTCTGCAAAACTGTATTTCCTTATGAAGTGGTATTCTTACATATTCTTTCGAGAGAAAACTCTCCTGTGCCTTCTCTTTTGAGGCTACACACTTAGACATACACGCAACATGAAAGCTTTTCGACTTACAACGTGTTGTTTAGGAAAAACAAGATAATTTCGCACGATGCGGGATTTCCTTAAAACGTGATTTTCTGAAAAATTTTGACGAAAGAAAATTCTCCTTTTGGTTCTCTTTAGATGCTACATGTTAAGACGTACACGCCACAACAATTCTTTTCGAGATACAACGTGTAGTTTTGGAGATACAAGCTAATTTTGTACTATGCGTTATTACTTCTCGTAAAGAATTTCCAATGTGTACGTATATGTCTTTACTCTGCAAAACTGTATTTCCTTATGAAGTGGTATTCTTACATATCCTTTCGAGAGAAAACTGTCCTGTGCCTTCTCTTTTGAGGCTACACACTTAGACATACACGCAACATGTAAGCTTTTCGACTTACAACGTGTTGTTTAGGAAAAACAAGATAATTTCGCACGATTCGGGATTTCCTTAAAACGTGATTTTCTGAAAAATTTTGACGAAAGAAAATTCTCCTTTTAGTACTCTTTAGATGCTACATGTTAAGACGTACACGCCACAACAATTCTTTCGAGATACAACGTGTAGTTTTGGAGATACAAGCTAAATTTGTACTATGCGTTATTTCTTCTTGTAAAGAGTTTCCAATTCGTACGTATATGTCTTTACTCTGCAAAACTGTATTTCCTTATGAAGTGGTATTCTTACATATCCTTTCGAGAGAAAACTGTCCTGTGCCTTCTCTTTTGAGGCTACACACTTAGACATACACGCAACATGAAAGCTTTTCGACTTACAACGTGTTGTTTAGGAAAAACAAGATAATTTCGCACGATGCGGGATTTCCTTAAAACGTGATTTTCTGAAAAATTTTGACGAAAGAAAATTCTCCTTTTGGTTCTCTTTAGATGCTACATGTTAAGACGTACACGGCACAACAATTCTTTTCGAGTTACAACGTGTAGTTTTGGAGATACAAGCTAATTTTTTACGATGCGTTATTTCTTCTCGTAAAGAGTTTCCAATATGTACGTATATGTCTTTACTTTGCAAAACTATTTCCTCATGAAGTGGTATTCTTACATATTCTTTCGAGAGAAAACTCTCCTGTGCCTTCTCTTTTGAGGCTACACACTTAGACATACACGCAACATGAAAGCTTTTCGACTTACAACGTGTTGTTTAGGAAAAACAAGATAATTTCGCACGATGCGGGATTTCCTTAAAACGTGATTTTCTGAAAAATTTTGACGAAAGAAAATTCTCCTTTTGGTTCTCTTTAGATGCTACATGTTAAGACGTACACGCCACAACAATTCTTTTCGTGTTACAACGTGTAGTTTTGGAGATACAAGCTAATTTTGTACGATGCTTTGTTTCTTCTCGTAAAGTGTTTTCAATACATACGTATTTGTCTTTACTCTCCAAAATTGTACTTCCTTTTAACGGGGTATTCTACAATATTCTTTCGAGAGAAAACTCTCCTGTGCCTTCTCTTTTGAGGCTACACACTTAGACATACACGCAACATGAAAGCTTTTCGACTTACAACGTGTTGTTTAGGAAAAACAAGATAATTTCGCACGATGCGGGATTTCCTTAAAACGTGATTTTCTGAAAAATTTTGACGAAAGAAAATTCTCCTTTTGGTTCTCTTTAGATGCTACATGTTAAGACGTACACGGCACAACAATTCTTTTCGAGTTACAACGTGTAGTTTTGGAGATACAAGCTAATTTTGTACGATGCGTTATTTCTTCTCGTAAAGAGTTTCCAATACGTACGTATATGTCTTTACTTTGCAAAACTATTTCCTCATGAAGTGGTATTCTTACATATTCTTTCGAGAGAAAACTCTCCTGTGCCTTCTCTTTTGAGGCTACACACTTAGACATACACGCAACATGAAAGCTTTTCGACTTACAACGTGTTGTTTAGGAAAAACAAGATAATTTCGCACGATGCGGGATTTCCTTAAAACGTGATTTTCTGAAAAATTTTGACGAAAGAAAATTCTCCTTTTGGTTCTCTTTAGATGCTACATGTTAAGACGTACACGCCACAACAATTCTTTTCGTGTTACAACGTGTAGTTTTGGAGATACAAGCTAATTTTGTACGATGCTTTGTTTCTTCTCGTAAAGTGTTTTCAATACATACGTATTTGTCTTTACTCTCCAAAATTGTACTTCCTTTTAACGGGGTATTCTACAATATTCTTTCGAGAGAAAACTCTCCTGTGCCTTCTCTTTTGAGGCTACACACTTAGACATACACGCAACATGAAAGCTTTTCGACTTACAACGTGTTGTTTAGGAAAAACAAGATAATTTCGCACGATGCGGGATTTCCTTAAAACGTGATTTTCTGAAAAATTTTGACGAAAGAAAATTCTCCTTTTGGTTCTCTTTAGATGCTACATGTTAAGACGTACACGCCACAACAATTCTTTTCGAGATACAACGTGTAGTTTTGGAGATACAAGCTAATTTTGTACTATGCGTTATTTCTTCTCGTAAAGAGTTTCCAATGCGTACGTATATGTCTTTACTCTGCAAAACTGTATTTCCTTATGAAGTGGTATTCTTACATATCCTTTCGAGAGAAAACTGTCTTGTGCCTTCTCTTTTGAGGCTACACACTTAGACATACACGCAACATGAAAGCTTTTCGACTTACAACGTGTTGTTTAGGAAAAACAAGATAATTTCGCACGATGCGGGATTTCCTTAAAACGTGATTTTCTGAAAAATTTTGACGAAAGAAAATTCTCCTTTTGGTTCTCTTTAGATGCTACATGTTAAGACGTACACGCCACAACAATTCTTTTCGAGTTACAACGTGTAGTTTTGGAGATACAAGCTAATTTTTTACGATGCGTTATTTCTTCTCGTAAAGAGTTTCCAATACGTACGTATATGTCTTTACTCTGCAAAACTGTATTTCCTTATGAAGTGGTATTCTTACATATTCTTTCGAGAGAAAACTCTCCTGTGCCTTCTCTTTTGAGGCTACACACTTAGACATACACGCAACATGAAAGCTTTTCGACTTACAACGTGTTGTTTAGGAAAAACAAGATAATTTCGCACGATGCGGGATTTCCTTAAAACGTGATTTTCTGAAAAATTTTGACGAAAGAAAATTCTCCTTTTGGTTCTCTTTAGATGCTACATGTTAAGACGTACACGCCACAACAATTCTTTTCGAGATACAACGTGTAGTTTTGGAGATACAAGCTAATTTTGTACTATGCGTTATTACTTCTCGTAAAGAATTTCCAATGCGTACGTATATGTCTTTACTCTGCAAAACTGTATTTCCTTATGAAGTGGTATTCTTACATATCCTTTCGAGAGAAAACTGTCCTGTGCCTTCTCTTTTGAGGCTACACACTTAGACATACACGCAACATGTAAGCTTTTCGACTTACAACGTGTTGTTTAGGAAAAACAAGATAATTTCGCACGATTCGGGATTTCCTTAAAACGTGATTTTCTGAAAAATTTTGACGAAAGAAAATTCTCCTTTTAGTACTCTTTAGATGCTACATGTTAAGACGTACACGCCACAACAATTCTTTCGAGATACAACGTGTAGTTTTGGAGATACAAGCTAAATTTGTACTATGCGTTATTTCTTCTTGTAAAGAGTTTCCAATTCGTACGTATATGTCTTTACTCTGCAAAACTGTATTTCCTTATGAAGTGGTATTCTTAACATATCCTTTCGAGAGAAAACTGTCCTGTGCCTTCTCTTTTGAGGCTACACACTTAGACATACACGCAACATGAAAGCTTTTCGACTTACAACGTGTTGTTTAGGAAAAACAAGATAATTTCGCACGATGCGGGATTTCCTTAAAACGTGATTTTCTGAAAAATTTTGACGAAAGAAAATTCTCCTTTTGGTTCTCTTTAGATGCTACATGTTAAGACGTACACGCCACAACAATTCTTTTCGAGTTACAACGTGTAGTTTTGGAGATACAAGCTAATTTTGTACGATGCATTATTTCTTCTCGTAAAGAGTTTCCAATACGTACGTATATGTCTTTACTTTGCAAAACTATTTCCTCATGAAGTGGTATTCTTACATATTCTTTCGAGAGAAAACTCTCCTGTGCCTTCTCTTTTGAGGCTACACACTTAGACATACACGCAACATGAAAGCTTTTCGACTTACAACGTGTTGTTTAGGAAAAACAAGATAATTTCGCACGATGCGGGATTTCCTTAAAACGTGATTTTCTGAAAAATTTTGACGAAAGAAAATTCTCCTTTTGGTTCTCTTTAGATGCTACATGTTAAGACGTACACGCCACAACAATTCTTTTCGTGTTACAACGTGTAGTTTTGGAGATACAAGCTAATTTTGTACGATGCGTTGTTTCTTCTCGTAAAGTGTTTTCAATACGTACGTATTTGTCTTTACTCTCCAAAATTGTACTTCCTTATAACGGGGTATTCTATAATATTCTTTCGAGAGAAAACTCTCCTGTGCCTTCTCTTTTGAGGCTACACACTTAGGCATACACGCAACATGAAAGCTTTTCGACATACAACGTGTTGTTTAGGAAAAACAAGATAATTTCGCACGATGCGGGATTTCCTTAAAACGTGATTTTTCTGAAAAATTTTGACGAAAGAAAATTCTCCTTTTGGTTCTCTTTAGATGCTACATGTTAAGACGTACACGCCACAACAATTCTTTTCGAGTTACAACGTGTAGTTTTGGAGATACAAGCTAATTTTGTACGATGCGTTATTTCTTCTCGTAAAGAGTTTCCAAAGCGTACGTATATGTCTTTACTCTGCAAAACTGTATTTCCTTATGAAGTGGTATTCTTACATATCCTTTCGAGAGAAAACTGTCCTGTGCCTTCTCTTTTGAGGCTACACACTTAGACATACACGCAACATGAAAGCTTTTCGACTTACAACGTGTTGTTTAGGAAAAACAAGATAATTTCGCACGATGCGGGATTTCCTTAAAACGTGATTTTCTGAAAAATTTTGACGAAAGAAAATTCTCCTTTTGGATCTCTTTAGATGCTACATGTTAAGACGTACACGCCACAACAATTCTTTTCGAGATACAGCATGTAGTTTTGGAGATACAAGCTAATTTTGTACTATGCGTTATTTCTCCTTGTAAAGAGTTTCCAATTCGTACGTATATGTCTTTACTCTGCAAAACTGTCTTTCCTTATGAAGTGGTATTCTTACATATCCTTTCGAGAGAAAACTGTCCTGTGCCTTCTCTTTTGAGGCTACACACTTAGACATACACACAACATGAAAGCTTTTCGACTTACAACGTGTTGTTTAGGAAAAACAAGATAATTTCGCACGATGCGGGATTTCCTTAAAACGTGATTTTCTGAAAAATTTTGACGAAAGAAAATTCTCCTTTTGGTTCTCTTTAGATACTACATGTTAAGACGTACACGCCACAACAATTCTTTTCGAGTTACAACGTGTAGTTTTGGAGATACAAGCTAATTTTGTACGATGCGTTGTTTCTTCTCGTAAAGTGTTTTCAATACGTACGTATTTGTCTTTACTCTCCAAAATTGTACTTCCTTATAACGGGGTATTCTACAATATTCTTTCGAGAGAAAACTCTCCTGTGCCTTCTCTTTTGAGGCTACACACTTAGACATACACGCAACATGAAAGCTTTTCGACTTACAACGTGTTGTTTAGGAAAAACAAGATAATTTCGCACGATGCGGGATTTCCTTAAAACGTGATTTTCTGAAAAATTTTGACGAAAGAAAATTCTCCTTTTGGTTCTCTTTAGATGCTACATGTTAAGACGTACACGCCACAACAATTCTTTTCGAGTTACAACGTGTAGTTTTGGAGATACAAGCTAATTTTTTACGATGCGTTATTTCTTCTCGTAAAGAGTTTCCAATACGTACGTATATGTCTTTACTCTGCAAAACTGTATTTCCTTATGAAGTGGTATTCTTACATATTCTTTCGAGAGAAAACTCTCCTGTGCCTTCTCTTTTGAGGCTACACACTTAGACATACACGCAACATGAAAGCTTTTCGACTTACATCGTGTTGTTTAGGAAAAACAAGATAATTTCGCACGATGCGGGATTTTCTTAAAACGTGATTTTCTGAAAAATTTTGACGAAAGAAAATTCTCCTTTTGGTTCTCTTTAGATGCTACATGTTAAGACGTACACGCCCCAACAATTCTTTTCGAGATACAACGTGTAGTTTTGGAGATACAAGCTAATTTTGTACTATGCGTTATTTCTTCTCGTAAAGAGTTTCCAATGCGTACGTATATGTCTTTACTCTGCAAAACTGTATTTCCTTATGAAGTGGTATTCTTACATATCCTTTCGAGAGAAAACTGTCCTGTGCCTTCTCTTTTGAGGCTACACACTTAGACATACACGCAACATGAAAGCTTTTCGACTTACAACGTGTTGTTTAGGAAAAACAAGATAATTTCGCACGATGCGGGATTTCCTTAAAACGTGATTTTCTGAAAAATTTTGACGAAAGAAAATTCTCCTTTTGGATCTCTTTAGATGCTACATGTTAAGACGTACACGCCACAACAATTCTTTTCGAGATACAGCATGTAGTTTTGGAGATACAAGCTAATTTTGTACTATGCGTTATTTCTCCTTGTAAAGAGTTTCCAATTCGTACGTATATGTCTTTACTCTGCAAAACTGTCTTTCCTTATGAAGTGGTATTCTTACATATCCTTTCGAGAGAAAACTGTCCTGTGCCTTCTCTTTTGAGGCTACACACTTAGACATACACACAACATGAAAGCTTTTCGACTTACAACGTGTTGTTTAGGAAAAACAAGATAATTTCGCACGATGCGGGATTTCCTTAAAACGTGATTTTCTGAAAAATTTTGACGAAAGAAAATTCTCCTTTTGGTTCTCTTTAGATACTACATGTTAAGACGTACACGCCACAACAATTCTTTTCGAGTTACAACGTGTAGTTTTGGAGATACAAGCTAATTTTGTACGATGCGTTGTTTCTTCTCGTAAAGTGTTTTCAATACGTACGTATTTGTCTTTACTCTCCAAAATTGTACTTCCTTATAACGGGGTATTCTACAATATTCTTTCGAGAGAAAACTCTCCTGTGCCTTCTCTTTTGAGGCTACACACTTAGACATACACGCAACATGAAAGCTTTTCGACTTACAACGTGTTGTTTAGGAAAAACAAGATAATTTCGCACGATGCGGGATTTCCTTAAAACGTGATTTTCTGAAAAATTTTGACGAAAGAAAATTCTCCTTTTGGTTCTCTTTAGATGCTACATGTTAAGACGTACACGCCACAACAATTCTTTTCGAGATACAACGTGTAGTTTGGAGATACAAGCTAATTTTGTACTATGCGTTATTTCTTCTCGTAAAGAATTTCCAATGCGTACGTATTTGTCTTTACTCTGCAAAACTGTATTTCCTTATGAAGTGGTATTCTTACATATCCTTTCGAGAGAAAACTGTCCTGTGCCTTCTCTTTTGAGGCTACACACTTAGACATACACGCAACATGAAAGCTTTTCGACTTACAACGTGTTGTTTAGGAAAAACAAGATAATTTCGCACGATGCGGGATTTCCTTAAAACGTGATTGTCTGAAAAATTTTGACGAAAGAAAATTCTCCTTTTGGTTCTCTTTAGATGCTACATGTTAAGACGTACACGCCACAACAATTCTTTTCGAGATACAACGTGTAGTTTTGGAGATACAAGCTAATTTTGTACTCTGCGTTATTTCTTCTCGTAAAGAGTTTCCAATGCGTACGTATATGTCTTTACTCTGCAAAACTGTATTTACTTATGAAGTGGTATTCTTACATATCCTTTCGAGAGAAAACTGTCCTGTGCCTTCTCTTTTGAGGCTACACACTTAGACATACACGCAACATGAAAGCTTTTCGACTTACAACGTGTTGTTTAGGAAAAACAAGATAATTTCGCACGATGCGGGATTTCCTTAAAACGTGATTTTCTGAAAAATTTTGACGAAAGAAAATTCTCCTTTTGGTTCTCTTTAGATGCTACATGTTAAGACGTACACGCCACACAATTCTTTTCGAGATACAACGTGTAGTTTTGGAGATACAAGCTAATTTTGTACTATGCGTTATTTCTTCTCGTAAAGAATTTTCAATGCGTACGTATATGTCTTTACTCTGCAAAACTGTATTTCCTTATGAAGTGGTATTCTTACATATCCTTTCGAGAGAAAACTGTCCTGTGCCTTCTCTTTTGAAGCTACACACTTAGACATACACGCAACATGAAAGCTTTTCGACTTACAACGTGTTGTTTAGGAAAAACAAGATAATTTCGCACGATGCGGGATTTCCTTAAAACGTGATTTTCTGAAAAATTTTGACGAAAGAAAATTCTCCTTTTGGTTCTCTTTAGATGCTACATGTTAAGACGTACACGCCACAACAATTCTTTTCGAGTTACAACGTGTAGTTTTGGAGATACAAGCTAATTTTTTACGATGCGTTATTTCTTCTCGTAAAGAGTTTCCAATACGTACGTATATGTCTTTACTCTGCAAAACTGTATTTCCTTATGAAGTGGTATTCTTACATATTCTTTCGAGAGAAAACTCTCCTGTGCCTTCTCTTTTGAGGCTACACACTTAGACATACACGCAACATGAAAGCTTTTCGACTTACATCGTGTTGTTTAGGAAAAACAAGATAATTTCGCACGATGCGGGATTTTCTTAAAACGTGATTTTCTGAAAAATTTTGACGAAAGAAAATTCTCCTTTTGGTTCTCTTTAGATGCTACATGTTAAGACGTACACGCCCCAACAATTCTTTTCGAGATACAACGTGTAGTTTTGGAGATACAAGCTAATTTTGTACTATGCGTTATTTCTTCTCGTAAAGAGTTTCCAATGCGTACGTATATGTCTTTACTCTGCAAAACTGTATTTCCTTATGAAGTGGTATTCTTACATATCCTTTCGAGAGAAAACTGTCCTGTGCCTTCTCTTTTGAGGCTACACACTTAGACATACACGCAACATGAAAGCTTTTCGACTTACAACGTGTTGTTTAGGAAAAACAAGATAATTTCGCACGATGCGGGATTTCCTTAAAACGTGATTTTCTGAAAAATTTTGACGAAAGAAAATTCTCCTTTTGGATCTCTTTAGATGCTACATGTTAAGACGTACACGCCACAACAATTCTTTTCGAGATACAGCATGTAGTTTTGGAGATACAAGCTAATTTTGTACTATGCGTTATTTCTCCTTGTAAAGAGTTTCCAATTCGTACGTATATGTCTTTACTCTGCAAAACTGTCTTTCCTTATGAAGTGGTATTCTTACATATCCTTTCGAGAGAAAACTGTCCTGTGCCTTCTCTTTTGAGGCTACACACTTAGACATACACACAACATGAAAGCTTTTCGACTTACAACGTGTTGTTTAGGAAAAACAAGATAATTTCGCACGATGCGGGATTTCCTTAAAACGTGATTTTCTGAAAAATTTTGACGAAAGAAAATTCTCCTTTTGGTTCTCTTTAGATACTACATGTTAAGACGTACACGCCACAACAATTCTTTTCGAGTTACAACGTGTAGTTTTGGAGATACAAGCTAATTTTGTACGATGCGTTGTTTCTTCTCGTAAAGTGTTTTCAATACGTACGTATTTGTCTTTACTCTCCAAAATTGTACTTCCTTATAACGGGGTATTCTACAATATTCTTTCGAGAGAAAACTCTCCTGTGCCTTCTCTTTTGAGGCTACACACTTAGACATACACGCAACATGAAAGCTTTTCGACTTACAACGTGTTGTTTAGGAAAAACAAGATAATTTCGCACGATGCGGGATTTCCTTAAAACGTGATTTTCTGAAAAATTTTGACGAAAGAAAATTCTCCTTTTGGTTCTCTTTAGATGCTACATGTTAAGACGTACACGCCACAACAATTCTTTTCGAGATACAACGTGTAGTTTTGGAGATACAAGCTAATTTTGTACTATGCGTTATTTCTTCTTGTAAAGAATTTCCAATGCGTACGTATTTGTCTTTACTCTGCAAAACTGTATTTCCTTATGAAGTGGTATTCTTACATATCCTTTCGAGAGAAAACTGTCCTGTGCCTTCTCTTTTGAGGCTACACACTTAGACATACACGCAACATGAAAGCTTTTCGACTTACAACGTGTTGTTTAGGAAAAACAAGATAATTTCGCACGATGCGGGATTTCCTTAAAACGTGATTGTCTGAAAAATTTTGACGAAAGAAAATTCTCCTTTTGGTTCTCTTTAGATGCTACATGTTAAGACGTACACGCCACAACAATTCTTTTCGAGATACAACGTGTAGTTTTGGAGATACAAGCTAATTTTGTACTCTGCGTTATTTCTTCTCGTAAAGAGTTTCCAATGCGTACGTATATGTCTTTACTCTGCAAAACTGTATTTACTTATGAAGTGGTATTCTTACATATCCTTTCGAGAGAAAACTGTCCTGTGCCTTCTCTTTTGAGGCTACACACTTAGACATACACGCAACATGAAAGCTTTTCGACTTACAACGTGTTGTTTAGGAAAAACAAGATAATTTCGCACGATGCGGGATTTCCTTAAAACGTGATTTTCTGAAAAATTTTGACGAAAGAAAATTCTCCTTTTGGTTCTCTTTAGATGCTACATGTTAAGACGTACACGCCACAACAATTCTTTTCGAGATACAACGTGTAGTTTTGGAGATACAAGCTAATTTTGTACTATGCGTTATTTCTTCTCGTAAAGAATTTCCAATGCGTACGTATATGTCTTTACTCTGCAAAACTGTATTTCCTTATGAAGTGGTATTCTTACATATCCTTTCGAGAGAAAACTGTCCTGTGCCTTCTCTTTTGAAGCTACACACTTAGACATACACGCAACATGAAAGCTTTTCGACTTACAACGTGTTGTTTAGGAAAAACAAGATAATTTCGCACGATGCGGGATTTCCTTAAAACGTGATTTTCTGAAAAATTTTGACGAAAGAAAATTCTCCTTTTGGTTCTCTTTAGATGCTACATGTTAAGACGTACACGCCACAACAATTCTTTTGGAGTTACAACGTGTAGTTTTGGAGATACAAGCTAATTTTTTACGATGCGTTATTTCTTCTCGTAAAGAGTTTCCAATACGTACGTATATGTCTTTACTCTGCAAAACTGTATTTCCTTATGAAGTGGTATTCTTACATATTCTTTCGAGAGAAAACTCTCCTGTGCCTTCTCTTTTGAGGCTACACACTTAGACATACACGCAACATGAAAGCTTTTCGACTTACATCGTGTTGTTTAGGAAAAACAAGATAATTTCGCACGATGCGGGATTTTCTTAAAACGTGATTTTCTGAAAAATTTTGACGAAAGAAAATTCTCCTTTTGGTTCTCTTTAGATGCTACATGTTAAGACGTACACGCCCCAACAATTCTTTTCGAGATACAACGTGTAGTTTTGGAGATACATGCTAATTTTGTACTATGCGTTATTTCTTCTCGTAAAGAGTTTCCAATGCGTACGTATATGTCTTTACTCTGCAAAACTGTATTTCCTTATGAAGTGGTATTCTTACATATCCTTTCGAGAGAAAACTGTCCTGTGCCTTCTCTTTTGAGGCTACACACTTAGACATACACGCAACATGAAAGCTTTTCGAATTACAACGTGTTGTTTAGGAAAAACAAGATAATTTCGCACGATGCGGGATTTCCTTAAAACGTGATTTTCTGAAAAATTTTGACGAAAGAAAATTCTCCTTTTGGATCTCTTTAGATGCTACATGTTAAGACGTACACGCCACAACAATTCTTTTCGAGATACAGCATGTAGTTTTGGAGATACAAGCTAATTTTTGACTATGCGTTATTTCTCCTTGTAAAGAGTTTCCAATTCGTACCTATATGTCTTTACTCTGCAAAACTGTCTTTCCTTATGAAGTGGTATTCTTACATATCCTTTCGAGAGAAAACTGTCCTGTGCCTTCTCTTTTGAGGCTACACACTTAGACATACACACAACATGAAAGCTTTTCGACTTACAACGTGTTGTTTAGGAAAAACAAGATAATTTCGCACGATGCGGGATTTCCTTAAAACGTGATTTTCTGAAAAATTTTGACGAAAGAAAATTCTCCTTTTGGTTCTCTTTAGATACTACATGTTAAGACGTACACGCCACAACAATTCTTTTCGAGTTACAACGTGTAGTTTTGGAGATACAAGCTAATTTTGTACGATGCGTTGTTTCTTCTCGTAAAGTGTTTTCAATACGTACGTATTTGTCTTTACTCTCCAAAATTGTACTTCCTTATAACGGGGTATTCTACAATATTCTTTCGAGAGAAAACTCTCCTGTGCCTTCTCTTTTGAGGCTACACACTTAGACATACACGCAACATGAAAGCTTTTCGACTTACAACGTGTTGTTTAGGAAAAACAAGATAATTTCGCACGATGCGGGATTTCCTTAAAACGTGATTTTCTGAAAAATTTTGACGAAAGAAAATTCTCCTTTTGGTTCTCTTTAGATGCTACATGTTAAGACGTACACGCCACAACAATTCTTTTCGAGATACAACGTGTAGTTTTGGAGATACAAGCTAATTTTGTACTATGCGTTATTTCTTCTCATAAAGAATTTCCAATGCGTACGTATTTGTCTTTACTCTGCAAAACTGTATTTCCTTATGAAGTGGTATTCTTACATATCCTTTCGAGAGAAAACTGTCCTGTGCCTTCTCTTTTGAGGCTACACACTTAGACATACACGCAACATGAAAGCTTTTCGACTTACAACGTGTTGTTTAGGAAAAACAAGATAATTTCGCACGATGCGGGATTTCCTTAAAACGTGATTGTCTGAAAAATTTTGACGAAAGAAAATTCTCCTTTTGGTTCTCTTTAGATGCTACATGTTAAGACGTACACGCCACAACAATTCTTTTCGAGATACAACGTGTAGTTTTGGAGATACAAGCTAATTTTGTACTCTGCGTTATTTCTTCTCGTAAAGAGTTTCCAATGCGTATGTATATGTCTTTACTCTGCAAAACTGTATTTACTTATGAAGTGGTATTCTTACATATCCTTTCGAGAGAAAACTGTCCTGTGCCTTCTCTTTTGAGGCTACACACTTAGACATACACGCAACATGAAAGCTTTTCGACTTACAACGTGTTGTTTAGGAAAAACAAGATAATTTCGCACGATGCGGGATTTCCTTAAAACGTGATTTTCTGAAAAATTTTGACGAAAGAAAATTCTCCTTTTGGTTCTCTTTAGATGCTACATGTTAAGACGTACACGCCACAACAATTCTTTTCGAGATACAACGTGTAGTTTTGGAGATACAAGCTAATTTTGTACTATGCGTTATTTCTTCTCGTAAAGAGTTTCCAATGCGTACGTATATGTCTTTACTCTGCAAAACTGTATTTCCTTATGAAGTGGTATTCTTACATATCCTTTCGAGAGAAAACTGTCTTGTGCCTTCTCTTTTGAGGCTACACACTTAGACATACACGCAACATGAAAGCTTTTCGACTTACAACATGTTGTTTAGGAAAAACAAGATAATTTCGCACGATGCGGGATTTCCTTAAAACGTGATTTTCTGAAAAATTTTGACGAAAGAAAATTCTCCTTTTGGTTCTCTTTAGATGCTACATGTTAAGACGTACACGCCACAACAATTCTTTTCGAGTTACAACGTGTAGTTTTGGAGATACAAGCTAATTTTTTACGATGCGTTATTTCTTCTCGTAAAGAGTTTCCAATACGTACGTATATGTCTTTACTCTGCAAAACTGTATTTCCTTATGAAGTGGTATTCTTACATATTCTTTCGAGAGAAAACTCTCCTGTGCCTTCTCTTTTGAGGCTACACACTTAGACATACACGCAACATGAAAGCTTTTCGACTTACAACGTGTTGTTTAGGAAAAACAAGATAATTTCGCACGATGCGGGATTTCCTTAAAACGTGATTTTCTGAAAAATTTTGACGAAAGAAAATTCTCCTTTTGGTTCTCTTTAGATGCTACATGTTAAGACGTACACGCCACAACAATTCTTTTCGAGATACAACGTGTAGTTTTGGAGATACAAGCTAATTTTGTACTATGCGTTATTACTTCTCGTAAAGAATTTCCAATGCGTACGTATATGTCTTTACTCTGCAAAACTGTATTTCCTTATGAAGTGGTATTCTTACATATCCTTTCGAGAGAAAACTGTCCTGTGCCTTCTCTTTTGAGGCTACACACTTAGACATACACGCAACATGTAAGCTTTTCGACTTACAACGTGTTGTTTAGGAAAAACAAGATAATTTCGCACGATTCGGGATTTCCTTAAAACGTGATTTTCTGAAAAATTTTGACGAAAGAAAATTCTCCTTTTAGTACTCTTTAGATGCTACATGTTAAGACGTACACGCCACAACAATTCTTTCGAGATACAACGTGTAGTTTTGGAGATACAAGCTAAATTTGTACTATGCGTTATTTCTTCTTGTAAAGAGTTTCCAATTCGTACGTATATGTCTTTACTCTGCAAAACTGTATTTCCTTATGAAGTGGTATTCTTACATATCCTTTCGAGAGAAAACTGTCCTGTGCCTTCTCTTTTGAGGCTACACACTTAGACATACACGCAACATGAAAGCTTTTCGACTTACAACGTGTTGTTTAGGAAAAACAAGATAATTTCGCACGATGCGGGATTTCCTTAAAACGTGATTTTCTGAAAAATTTTGACGAAAGAAAATTCTCCTTTTGGTTCTCTTTAGATGCTACATGTTAAGACGTACACGGCACAACAATTCTTTTCGAGTTACAACGTGTAGTTTTGGAGATACAAGCTAATTTTGTACGATGCGTTATTTCTTCTCGTAAAGAGTTTCCAATACGTACGTATATGTCTTTACTTTGCAAAACTATTTCCTCATGAAGTGGTATTCTTACATATTCTTTCGAGAGAAAACTCTCCTGTGCCTTCTCTTTTGAGGCTACACACTTAGACATACACGCAACATGAAAGCTTTTCGACTTACAACGTGTTGTTTAGGAAAAACAAGATAATTTCGCACGATGCGGGATTTCCTTAAAACGTGATTTTCTGAAAAATTTTGACGAAAGAAAATTCTCCTTTTGGTTCTCTTTAGATGCTACATGTTAAGACGTACACGCCACAACAATTCTTTTCGTGTTACAACGTGTAGTTTTGGAGATACAAGCTAATTTTGTACGATGCTTTGTTTCTTCTCGTAAAGTGTTTTCAATACATACGTATTTGTCTTTACTCTCCAAAATTGTACTTCCTTTTAACGGGGTATTCTACAATATTCTTTCGAGAGAAAACTCTCCTGTGCCTTCTCTTTTGAGGCTACACACTTAGACATACACGCAACATGAAAGCTTTTCGACTTACAACGTGTTGTTTAGGAAAAACAAGATAATTTCGCACGATGCGGGATTTCCTTAAAACGTGATTTTCTGAAAAATTTTGACGAAAGAAAATTCTCCTTTTGGTTCTCTTTAGATGCTACATGTTAAGACGTACACGCCACAACAATTCTTTTCGAGATACAACGTGTAGTTTTGGAGATACAAGCTAATTTTGTACTATGCGTTATTTCTTCTCGTAAAGAGTTTCCAATGCGTACGTATATGTCTTTACTCTGCAAAACTGTATTTCCTTATGAAGTGGTATTCTTACATATCCTTTCGAGAGAAAACTGTCTTGTGCCTTCTCTTTTGAGGCTACACACTTAGACATACACGCAACATGAAAGCTTTTCGACTTACAACGTGTTGTTTAGGAAAAACAAGATAATTTCGCACGATGCGGGATTTCCTTAAAACGTGATTTTCTGAAAAATTTTGACGAAAGAAAATTCTCCTTTTGGTTCTCTTTAGATGCTACATGTTAAGACGTACACGCCACAACAATTCTTTTCGAGTTACAACGTGTAGTTTTGGAGATACAAGCTAATTTTTTACGATGCGTTATTTCTTCTCGTAAAGAGTTTCCAATACGTACGTATATGTCTTTACTCTGCAAAACTGTATTTCCTTATGAAGTGGTATTCTTACATATTCTTTCGAGAGAAAACTCTCCTGTGCCTTCTCTTTTGAGGCTACACACTTAGACATACACGCAACATGAAAGCTTTTCGACTTACAACGTGTTGTTTAGGAAAAACAAGATAATTTCGCACGATGCGGGATTTCCTTAAAACGTGATTTTCTGAAAAATTTTGACGAAAGAAAATTCTCCTTTTGGTTCTCTTTAGATGCTACATGTTAAGACGTACACGCCACAACAATTCTTTTCGAGATACAACGTGTAGTTTTGGAGATACAAGCTAATTTTGTACTATGCGTTATTACTTCTCGTAAAGAATTTCCAATGCGTACGTATATGTCTTTACTCTGCAAAACTGTATTTCCTTATGAAGTGGTATTCTTACATATCCTTTCGAGAGAAAACTGTCCTGTGCCTTCTCTTTTGAGGCTACACACTTAGACATACACGCAACATGTAAGCTTTTCGACTTACAACGTGTTGTTTAGGAAAAACAAGATAATTTCGCACGATTCGGGATTTCCTTAAAACGTGATTTTCTGAAAAATTTTGACGAAAGAAAATTCTCCTTTTAGTACTCTTTAGATGCTACATGTTAAGACGTACACGCCACAACAATTCTTTCGAGATACAACGTGTAGTTTTGGAGATACAAGCTAAATTTGTACTATGCGTTATTTCTTCTTGTAAAGAGTTTCCAATTCGTACGTATATGTCTTTACTCTGCAAAACTGTATTTCCTTATGAAGTGGTATTCTTAACATATCCTTTCGAGAGAAAACTGTCCTGTGCCTTCTCTTTTGAGGCTACACACTTAGACATACACGCAACATGAAAGCTTTTCGACTTACAACGTGTTGTTTAGGAAAAACAAGATAATTTCGCACGATGCGGGATTTCCTTAAAACGTGATTTTCTGAAAAATTTTGACGAAAGAAAATTCTCCTTTTGGTTCTCTTTAGATGCTACATGTTAAGACGTACACGCCACAACAATTCTTTTCGAGTTACAACGTGTAGTTTTGGAGATACAAGCTAATTTTGTAGGATGCGTTATTTCTTCTCGTAAAGAGTTTCCAATACGTACGTATATGTCTTTACTTTGCAAAACTATTTCCTCATGAAGTGGTATTCTTACATATTCTTTCGAGAGAAAACTCTCCTGTGCCTTCTCTTTTGAGGCTACACACTTAGACATACACGCAACATGAAAGCTTTTCGACTTACAACGTGTTGTTTAGGAAAAACAAGATAATTTCGCACGATGCGGGATTTCCTTAAAACGTGATTTTCTGAAAAATTTTGACGAAAGAAAATTCTCCTTTTGGTTCTCTTTAGATGCTACATGTTAAGACGTACACGCCACAACAATTCTTTTCGTGTTACAACGTGTAGTTTTGGAGATACAAGCTAATTTTGTACGATGCGTTGTTTCTTCTCGTAAAGTGTTTTCAATACATACGTATTTGTCTTTACTCTCCAAAATTGTACTTCCTTTTAACGGGGTATTCTACAATATTCTTTCGAGAGAAAACTCTCCTGTGCCTTCTCTTTTGAGGCTACACACTTAGACATACACGCAACATGAAAGCTTTTCGACTTACAACGTGTTGTTTAGGAAAAACAAGATAATTTCGCACGATGCGGGATTTCCTTAAAACGTGATTTTCTGAAAAATTTTGACGAAAGAAAATTCTCCTTTTGGTTCTCTTTAGATGCTACATGTTAAGACGTACACGCCACAACAATTCTTTTCGAGATACAACGTGTAGTTTTGGAGATACAAGCTAATTTTGTACTCTGCGTTATTTCTTCTAGTAAAGAGTTTCCAATGCGTACGTATATGTCTTTACTCTGCAAAACTGTATTTCCTTATGAAGTGGTATTCTTACATACCCTTTCGAGAGAAAACTGTCCTGTGCCTTCTCTTTTGAGGCTACACACTTAGACATACACGCAACATGAAAGCTTTTCGACTCAAAACGTGTTGTTTAGGAAAAACAAGATAATTTCGCACGATGCGGGATTTCCTTAAAACGTGATTTTCTGAAAAATTTTGACGAAAGAAAATTCTCCTTTTGGTTCTCTTTAGATGCTACATGTTAAGACGTACACGCCACAACAATTCTTTTCGAGTTACAACGTGTAGTTTTGGAGATACAAGCTAATTTTGTACGATGCGTTATTTCTTCTCGTAAAGAGTTTCCAAAGCGTACGTATATGTCTTTACTCTGCAAAACTGTATTTCCTTATGAAGTGGTATTCTTACATATTCTTTCGAGAGAAAACTCTCCTGTGCCTTCTCTTTTGAGGCTACACACTTAGACATACACGCAACATGAAAGCTTTTCGACTTACAACGTGTTGTTTAGGAAAAACAAGATAATTTCGCACGATGCGGGATTTCCTTAAAACGTGATTTTCTGAAAAATTTTGACGAAAGAAAATTCTCCTTTTGGTTCTCTTTAGATACTACATGTTAAGACGTACACGCCACAACAATTCTTTTCGAGTTATAACGTGTAGTTTTGGAGATACAAGCTAATTTTGTACGATGCGTTGTTTCTTCTCGTAAAGTGTTTTCAATACGTACGTATTTGTCTTCACTCTCCAAAATTGTACTTCCTTATAACGGGGTATTCTACAATATTCTTTCGAGAGAAAACTCTCCTGTGCCTTCTCTTTTGAGGCTACACACTTAGACATACACGCAACATGAAAGCTTTTCGACTTACAACGTGTTGTTTAGGAAAAACAAGATAATTTCGCACGATGCGGGATTTCCTTAAAACGTGATTTTCTGAAAAATTTTGACGAAAGAAAATTCTCCTTTTGGTTCTCTTTAGATGCTACATGTTAAGACGTACACGCCACAACAATTCTTTTCGAGATACAACGTGTAGTTTTGGAGATACAAGCTAATTTTGTACTATGCGTTATTTCTTCTCGTAAAGAATTTCCAATGCGTACGTATTTGTCTTTACTCTGCAAAACTGTATTTCCTTATGAAGTGGTATTCTTACATATCCTTTCGAGAGAAAACTGTCCTGTGCCTTCTCTTTTGAGGCTACACACTTAGACATACACGCAACATGAAAGCTTTTCGACTTACAACGTGTTGTTTAGGAAAAACAAGATAATTTCGCACGATGCGGGATTTCCTTAAAACGTGATTGTCTGAAAAATTTTGACGAAAGAAAATTCTCCTTTTGGTTCTCTTTAGATGCTACATGTTAAGACGTACACGCCACAACAATTCTTTTCGAGATACAACGTGTAGTTTTGGAGATACAAGCTAATTTTGTACTCTGCGTTATTTCTTCTCGTAAAGAGTTTCCAATGCGTACGTATATGTCTTTACTCTGCAAAACTGTATTTCCTTATGAAGTGGTATTCTTACATATCCTTTCGAGAGAAAACTGTCCTGTGCCTTCTCTTTTGAGGCTACACACTTAGACATACACGCAACATGAAAGCTTTTCGACTTACAACGTGTTGTTTAGGAAAAACAAGATAATTTCGCACGATGCGGGATTTCCTTAAAACGTGATTTTCTGAAAAATTTTGACGAAAGAAAATTCTCCTTTTGGTTCTCTTTAGATGCTACATGTTAAGACGTACACGCCACAACAATTCTTTTCGAGATACAACGTGTAGTTTTGCAGATACAAGCTAATTTTGTACTATGCGTTATTTCTTCTCGTAAAGAGTTTCCAATGCGTACGTATATGTCTTTACTCTGCAAAACTGTATTTCCTTATGAAGTGGTATTCTTACATATCCTTTCGAGAGAAAACTGTCTTGTGCCTTCTCTTTTGAGGCTACACACTTAGACATACACGCAACATGAAAGCTTTTCGACTTACAACGTGTTGTTTAGGAAAAACAAGATAATTTCGCACGATGCGGGATTTCCTTAAAACGTGATTTTCTGAAAAATTTTGACGAAAGAAAATTCTCCTTTTGGTTCTCTTTAGATGCTACATGTTAAGACGTACACGCCACAACAATTCTTTTCGAGTTACAACGTGTAGTTTTGGAGATACAAGCTAATTTTTTACGATGCGTTATTTCTTCTCGTAAAGAGTTTCCAATACGTACGTATATGTCTTTACTCTGCAAAACTGTATTTCCTTATGAAGTGGTATTCTTACATATTCTTTCGAGAGAAAACTCTCCTGTGCCTTCTCTTTTGAGGCTACACACTTAGACATACACGCAACATGAAAGCTTTTCGACTTACAACGTGTTGTTTAGGAAAAACAAGATAATTTCGCACGATGCGGGATTTCCTTAAAACGTGATTTTCTGAAAAATTTTGACGAAAGAAAATTCTCCTTTTGGTTCTCTTTAGATGCTACATGTTAAGACGTACACGCCACAACAATTCTTTTCGAGATACAACGTGTAGTTTTGGAGATACAAGCTAATTTTGTACTATGCGTTATTACTTCTCGTAAAGAATTTCCAATGCGTACGTATATGTCTTTACTCTGCAAAACTGTATTTCCTTATAAAGTGGTATTCTTACATATCCTTTCGAGAGAAAACTGTCCTGTGCCTTCTCTTTTGAGGCTACACACTTAGACATACACGCAACATGTAAGCTTTTCGACTTACAACGTGTTGTTTAGGAAAAACAAGGTAATTTCGCACGATTCGGGATTTCCTTAAAACGTGATTTTCTGAAAAATTTTGACGAAAGAAAATTCTCCTTTTAGTACTCGTTAGATGCTACATGTTAAGACGTACACGCCACAACAATTCTTTCGAGATACAACGTGTAGTTTTGGAGATACAAGCTAATTTTGTACTTTGCGTTATTTCTTCTCGTAAAGAGTTTCCAATGCTTACGTATATGTCTTTACTCTGCAAAACTGTATTTCCTTATGAAGTGGTATTCTTACATATCCTTTCGAGAGAAAACTGTCCTGTGCCTTCTCTTTTGAGGCTACACACTTAGACATATACGCAACATGAAAGCTTTTCGACTTACAACGTGTTGTTTAGGAAAAACAAGATAATTTCGCACGATGCGGGATTTCCTTAAAACGTGATTTTCTGAAAAATTTTGAGGAAAGAAAATTCTCCTTTTGGTTCTCTTTAGATGCTACATGTTAAGACGTACACGCCACAACAATTCTTTTCGAGATACAGCATGTAGTTTTGGAGATACAAGCTAATTTTGTACTATGCGTTATTTCTTCTTGTAAAGAGTTTCCAATTCGTACGTATATGTCTTTACTCTGCAAAACTGTATTTCCTTATGAAGTGGTATTCTTACATATCCTTTCGAGAGAAAACTGTCCTGTGCCTTCTCTTTTGAGGCTACACACTTAGACATACACGCAACATGAAAGCTTTTCGACTTACAACGTGTTGTTTAGGAAAAACAAGATAATTTCGCTCGATGCGGGATTTCCTTAAAACGTGAGTTTCTGAAAAATTTTGACGAAAGAAAATTCTCCTTTTGGTTCTCTTTAGATGCTGCATGTTAAGACGTACACGCCACAACAATTCTTTTCGAGTTACAACGTGTAGTTTTGGAGATACAAGCTAATTTTGTACGATGCGTTATTTCTTCTCGTAAAGAGTTTCCAATACGTACGTATATGTCTTTACTTTGCAAAACTATTTCCTCATGAAGTGGTATTCTTACATATTCTTTCGAGAGAAAACTCTCCTGTGCCTTCTCTTTTGAGGCTACACACTTAGACATACACGCAACATGAAAGCTTTTCGACTTACAACGTGTTGTTTAGGAAAAACAAGATAATTTCGCACGATGCGGGATTTCCTTAAAACGTGATTTTCTGAAAAATTTTGACGAAAGAAAATTCTCCTTTTGGTTCTCTTTATATGCTACATGTTAAGACGTACACGCCACAACAATTCTTTTCGAGTTACAACGTGTAGTTTTGGAGATACAAGCTAATTTTGTACGATGCGTTGTTTCTTCTCGTAAAGTGTTTTCAATACATACGTATTTGTCTTTACTCTCCAAAATTGTACTTCCTTTTAACGGGGTATTCTACAATATTCTTTCGAGAGAAAACTCTCCTGTGCCTTCCCTTTTGAGGCTACACACTTAGACATACACGCAACATGAAAGCTTTTCGACTTACAACGTGTTGTTTAGGAAAAACAAGATAATTTCGCACGATGCGGGATTTCCTTAAAACGTGATTTTCTGAAAAATTTTGACGAAAGAAAATTCTCCTTTTGGTTCTCTTTAGATGCTACATGTTAAGACGTACACGCCACAACAATTCTTATCCAGATACAACGTGTAGTTTTGGAGATACAAGCTAATTTTGTACTATGCGTTATTTCTTCTCGAAAAGAATTTCCAATGCGTACGTATATGTCTTTACTCTGCAAAACTGTATTTCCTTATGAAGTGGTATTCTTACATATCCTTTCGAGAGAAAACTGTCCTGTGCCTTCTCTTTTGAGGCTACACACTTAGACATACACGCAACATGAAAGCTTTTCGACTTACAACGTGTTGTTTAGGAAAAACAAGATAATTTCGCACGATGCGGGATTTCCTCAAAACGTGATTTTCTGAAAAATTTTGACGAAAGAAAATTCTCCTTTTGGTTCTCTTTAGATGCTCCATGTTAAGACGTACACGCCACAACAATTCGAGATACAACGTGTAGTTTTGGAGATACAAGCTAATTTTGTACTATGTGTTATTTCTTCTCGTAAATAGTTTCCAATGCGTACGTATATGTCTTTACTCTGCAAAACTGTATTTCCTTATGAAGTGGTATTCTTACCTATCCTTTCGAGAGAAAACTGTCCTGTGCCTTCTCTTTTGAGGCTACACACTTAGACATGCACGCAACATGAAAGCTTTTCGACTTACAACGTGTTGTTTAGGAAACACAAGATAATTTCGCACGATGCGGGATTTCCTTAAAACGTGATTTTCTGAAAAATTTTGACGAAAGAAAATTCTCCTTTTGGTTCTCTTTAGATGCTACATGTTAAGACGTACACGCCACAACAATTCTTTTCGAGTTACAACGTGTAGTTTTGGAGATGCAAGCTAATTTTGTACAATGCGTTGTTTCTTCTCGTAAAGTGTTTTCAATACGTACGTATTTGTCTTTACTCTCCAAAATTGTACTTCCTTATAACGGGGTATTCTACAATATTCTTTTGAGAGAAAACTCTCCTGTGCCTTCTCTTTTGAGGCTACACACTTAGACATACACGCAACATGAAAGCTTTTCGACTTACAACGTGTTGTTTAGGAAAAACAAGATAATTTCGCACGATGCGGGATTTCCTTAAAACGTGATTTTCTGAAAAATTTTGACGAAAGAAAATTCTCCTTTTGGTTCTCTTTAGATGCTACATGTTAAGACGTACACGCCACAACAATTCTTTTCGAGATACAACATGTAGTTTTGGAGATACAAGCTAATTTTGTACTATGCATTATTTCTTCTCGTAAAGAGTTTCCAATGCGTACGTATATGTCTTTACTCTGCAAAACTGTATTTCCTTATGAAGTGGTATTCTTACATATCCTTTCGAGAGAAAACTGTCCTGTGCCTTCTCTTTTGAGGCTACACACTTAGACATACACGCAACATGAAAGCTTTTCGACTTACAACGTGTTGTTTAGGAAAAACAAGATAATTTCGCACGATGCGGGATTTCCTTAAAACGTGATTTTCTGAAAAATTTTGACGAAAGAAAATTCTCCTTTTGGTTCTCTTTAGATGCTACATGTTAAGACGTACACGCCACAACAATTCTTTTCGAGATACAGCATGTAGTTTTGGAGATACAAGCTAATTTTGTACTATGCGTTATTTCTTCTCGTAAAGAGTTTCCAATGCGTACGTATATGTCTTTACTCTGCAAAACTGTATTTCCTTATGAAGTGGTATTCTTACATATCCTTTCGAGAGAAAACTGTCCTGTGCCTTCTCTTTTGAGGGTACACACTTAGACATACACGCAACATGAAAGCTTTTCGACTTACAACGTTTTGTTTAGGAAAAACAAGATAATTTCGCACGATGCGGGATTTCCTTAAAACGTGATTATCTGAAAAATTTTGACGAAAGAAAATTCTCCTTTTGGTTCTCTTTAGATGCTACATGTTAAGACGTACACGCCACAACAATTCTTTTCGAGATACAACATGTAGTTATGGAGATACAAGCTAATTTTGTACTATGCGTTATTTCTTCTCGTAAAGAGTTTCCAATGCGTACGTATATGTCTTTACTCTGCAAAACTGTATTTCCTTATGAAGTGGTATTCTTACATATCCTTTCGAGAGAAAACTGTCCTGTGCCTTCTCTTTTGAGGGTACACACTTAGACATACACGCAACATGAAAGCTTTTCGACTTACAACGTGTTGTTTAGGAAAAACAAGATAATTTCGCACGATGCGGGATTTCCTTAAAACGTGATTTTCTGAAAAATTTTGACGAAAGAAAATTCTCGTTTTGGTTCTCTTCAGATGCTACATGTTAAGACGTACACGCCACAACAATTCTTTTCGAGATACAACATGTAGTTTTGGAGATACAAGCTAATTTTGTACTATGCGTTATTTCTTCTCGTAAAGAGTTTCCAATGCGTACGTATGTCTTTACTCTGCAAAACTGTATTTCCTTATGAAGTGGTATTCTTACATATCCTTTCGAGAGAAAACTGTCCTGTGCCTTCTCTTTTGAGGCTACACACTTAGACATACACGCAACATGAAAGCTTTTCGACTTACAACGTGTTGTTTAGGAAAAACAAGATAATTTCGCACGATGCGGGATTTCCTTAAAACGTGATTTTCTGAAAAATTTTGACGAAAGAAAATTCTCCTTTTGGTTCTCTTTAGATGCTACATGTTAAGACGTACACGCCACAACAATTCTTTTCGAGATACAACATGTAGTTTTGGAGATACAAGCTAATTTTGTACTATGCGTTATTTCTTCTCGTAAAGAGTTTCCAATGCGTAAGTATATGTCTTTACTCTGCAAAACTGTATTTCCTTATGAAGTGGTATTCTTACATATCCTTTCGAGAGAAAACTGTCCTGTGCCTTCTCTTTTGAGGCTACACACTTAGACATACACGCAACATGAAAGCTTTTCGACTTACAACGTGTTGTTTAGGAAAAACAAGATAATTTCGCACGATGCGGGATTTCCTTAAAACGTGATTTTCTGAAAAATTTTGACGAAAGAAAATTCTCCTTTTGGTTCTCTTTAGATGCTACATGTTAAGACGTACACGCCACAACAATTCTTTTCGAGATACAACGTGTAGTTTTGGAGATACAAGCTAATTTTGTACTATGCGTTATTTCTTCTCATAAAGAATTTCCAATGCGTACGTATTTGTCTTTACTCTGCAAAACTGTATTTCCTTATGAAGTGGTATTCTTACATATCCTTTCGAGAGAAAACTGTCCTGTGCCTTCTCTTTTGAGGCTACACACTTATTCATACACGCAACATGAAAGCTTTTCGACTTACAACGTGTTGTTTAGGAAAAACAAGATAATTTCGCACGATGCGGGATTTCCTTAAAACGTGATTGTCTGAAAAATTTTGACGAAAGAAAATTCTCCTTTTGGTTCTCTTTAGATGCTACATGTTAAGACGTACACGCCACAACAATTCTTTTCGAGATACAACGTGTAGTTTTGGAGATACAAGCTAATTTTGTACTCTGCGTTATTTCTTCTCGTAAATAGTTTCCAATGCGTACGTATATGTCTTTACTCTGCAAAACTGTATTTACTTATGAAGTGGTATTCTTACATATCCTTTCGAGAGAAAACTGTCCTGTGCCTTCTCTTTTGAGGCTACACACTTAGACATACACGCAACTTGAAAGCTTTTCGACTTACAACGTGTTGTTTAGGAAAAACAAGATAATTTCGCAGGATGCGGGATTTCCTTAAAACGTGATTTTCTGAAAAATTTTGACGAAAGAAAATTCTCCTTTTGGTTCTCTTTAGATGCTACATGTTAAGACGTACACGCCACAACAATTCTTTTCGAGATACAACGTGTAGTTTTGGAGATACAAGCTAATTTTGTACTATGCGTTATTTCTTCTCGTAAAGAGTTTCCAATGCGTACGTATATGTCTTTACTCTGCAAAACTGTATTTCCTTATGAAGTGGTATTCTTACATATCCTTTCGAGAGAAAACTGTCTTGTGCCTTCTCTTTTGAGGCTACACACTTAGACATACACGCAACATGAAAGCTTTTCGACTTACAACGTGTTGTTTAGGAAAAACAAGATAATTTCGCACGATGCGGGATTTCCTTAAAACGTGATTTTCTGAAAAATTTTGACGAAACAAAATTCTCCATTTGGTTCTCTTTAGATGCTACATGTTAAGACGTACACGCCACAACAATTCTTTTCGAGTTACAACGTGTAGTTTTGGAGATACAAGCTAATTTTTTACGATGCGTTATTTCTTCTCGTAAAGAGTTTCCAATACGTACGTATATGTCTTTACTCTGCAAAACTGTATTTCCTTATGAAGTGGTATTCTTACATATTCTTTCGAGAGAAAACTCTCCTGTGCCTTCTCTTTTGAGGCTACACACTTAGACATACACGCAACATGAAAGCTTTTCGACTTACAACGTGTTGTTTAGGAAAAACAAGATAATTTCGCACGATGCGGGATTTCCTTAAAACGTGATTTTCTGAAAAATTTTGACGAAAGAAAATTCTCCTTTTGGTTCTCTTTAGATGCTACATGTTAAGACGTACACGCCACAACAATTCTTTTCGAGTTACAACGTGTAGTTTTGGAGATGCAAGCTAATTTTGTACAATGCGTTGTTTCTTCTCGTAAAGTGTTTTCAATACGTACGTATTTGTCTTTACTCTCCAAAATTGTACTTCCTTATAACGGGGTATTCTACAATATTCTTTTGAGAGAAAACTCTCCTGTGCCTTCTCTTTTGAGGCTACACACTTAGACATACACGCAACATGAAAGCTTTTCGACTTACAACGTGTTGTTTAGGAAAAACAAGATAATTTCGCACGATGCGGGATTTCTTAAAATGTGATTTTCTGAAAAATTTTGACGAAAGAAAATTCTCCTTTTGGTTCTCTTTAGATGCTACATGTTAAGACGTACACGCCACAACAATTCTTTTCGAGATACAACATGTAGTTTTGGAGATACAAGCTAATTTTGTACTATGCATTATTTCTTCTCGTAAAGAGTTTCCAATGCGTACGTATATGTCTTTACTCTGCAAAACTGTATTTCCTTATGAAGTGGTATTCTTACATATCCTTTCGAGAGAAAACTGTCCTGTGCCTTCTCTTTTGAGGCTACACACTTAGACATACACGCAACATGAAAGCTTTTCGACTTACAACGTGTTGTTTAGGAAAAACAAGATAATTTCGCACGATGCGGGATTTCCTTAAAACGTGATTTTCTGAAAAATTTTGACGAAAGAAAATTCTCCTTTTGGTTCTCTTTAGATGCTACATGTTAAGACGTACACGCCACAACAATTCTTTTCGAGATACAGCATGTAGTTTTGGAGATACAAGCTAATTTTGTACTCTGCGTTATTTCTTCTCGTAAAGAGTTTCCAATGCGTACGTATATGTCTTTACTCTGCAAAACTGTATTTCCTTATGAAGTGGTATTCTTACATATCCTTTCGAGAGAAAACTGTCCTGTGCCTTCTCTTTTGAGGCTACACACTTAGACATACACGCAACATGAAAGCTTTTCGACTTACAACGTTTTGTTTAGGAAAAACAAGATAATTTCGCACGATGCGGGATTTCCTTAAAACGTGATTATCTGAAAAATTTTGACGAAAGAAAATTCTCCTTTTGGTTCTCTTTAGATGCTACATGTTAAGACGTACACGCCACAACAATTCTTTTCGAGATACAACATGTAGTTATGGAGATACAAGCTAATTTTGTACTATGCGTTATTTCTTCTCGTAAAGAGTTTCCAATGCGTACGTATATGTCTTTACTCTGCAAAACTGTATTTCCTTATGAAGTGGTATTCTTACATATCCTTTCGAGAGAAAACTGTCCTGTGCCTTCTCTTTTGAGGGTACACACTTAGACATACACGCAACATGAAAGCTTTTCGACTTACAACGTGTTGTTTAGGAAAAACAAGATAATTTCGCACGATGCGGGATTTCCTTAAAACGTGATTTTCTGAAAAATTTTGACGAAAGAAAATTCTCGTTTTGGTTCTCTTCAGATGCTACATGTTAAGACGTACACGCCACAACAATTCTTTTCGAGATACAACATGTAGTTTTGGAGATACAAGCTAATTTTGTACTATGCGTTATTTCTTCTCGTAAAGAGTTTCCAATGCGTACGTATGTCTTTACTCTGCAAAACTGTATTTCCTTATGAAGTGGTATTCTTACATATCCTTTCGAGAGAAAACTGTCCTGTGCCTTCTCTTTTGAGGCTACACACTTAGACATACACGCAACATGAAAGCTTTTCGACTTACAACGTGTTGTTTAGGAAAAACAAGATAATTTCGCACGATGCGGGATTTCCTTAAAACGTGATTTTCTGAAAAATTTTGACGAAGGAAAATTCTCCTTTTGGTTCTCTTTAGATGCTACATGTTAAGACGTACACGCCACAACAATTCTTTTCGAGATACAACATGTAGTTTTGGAGATACAAGCTAATTTTGTACTATGCGTTATTTCTTCTCGTAAAGAGTTTCCAATGCGTAAGTATATGTCTTTACTCTGCAAAACTGTATTTCCTTATGAAGTGGTATTCTTACATATCCTTTCGAGAGAAAACTGTCCTGTGCCTTCTCTTTTGAGGCTACACACTTAGACATACACGCAACATGAAAGCTTTTCGACTTACAACGTGTTGTTTAGGAAAAACAAGATAATTTCGCACGATGCGGGATTTCCTTAAAACGTGATTTTCTGAAAAATTTTGACGAAAGAAAATTCTCCTTTTGGTTCTCTTTAGATGCTACATGTTAAGACGTACACGCCACAACAATTCTTTTCGAGATACAACGTGTAGTTTTGGAGATACAAGCTAATTTTGTACTCTGCGTTATTTCTTCTCGTAAATAGTTTCCAATGCGTACGTATATGTCTTTACTCTGCAAAACTGTATTTACTTATGAAGTGGTATTCTTACATATCCTTTCGAGAGAAAACTGTCCTGTGCCTTCTCTTTTGAGGCTACACACTTAGACATACACGCAACTTGAAAGCTTTTCGACTTACAACGTGTTGTTTAGGAAAAACAAGATAATTTCGCAGGATGCGGGATTTCCTTAAAACGTGATTTTCTGAAAAATTTTGACGAAAGAAAATTCTCCTTTTGGTTCTCTTTAGATGCTACATGTTAAGACGTACACGCCACAACAATTCTTTTCGAGATACAACGTGTAGTTTTGGAGATACAAGCTAATTTTGTACTATGCGTTATTTCTTCTCGTAAAGAGTTTCCAATGCGTACGTATATGTCTTTACTCTGCAAAACTGTATTTCCTTATGAAGTGGTATTCTTACATATCCTTTCGAGAGAAAACTGTCTTGTGCCTTCTCTTTTGAGGCTACACACTTAGACATACACGCAACATGAAAGCTTTTCGACTTACAACGTGTTGTTTAGGAAAAACAAGATAATTTCGCACGATGCGGGATTTCCTTAAAACGTGATTTTCTGAAAAATTTTGACGAAAGAAAATTCTCCTTTTGGTTCTCTTTAGATGCTACATGTTAAGACGTACACGCCACAACAATTCTTTTCGAGTTACAACGTGTAGTTTTGGAGATACAAGCTAATTTTTTACGATGCGTTATTTCTTCTCGTAAAGAGTTTCCAATACGTACGTATATGTCTTTACTCTGCAAAACTGTATTTCCTTATGAAGTGGTATTCTTACATATTCTTTCGAGAGCAAACTCTCCTGTGCCTTCTCTTTTGAGGCTACACACTTATACATACACGCAACATGAAAGCTTTTCGACTTACAACGTGTTGTTTAGGAAAAACAAGATAATTTCGCACGATGCGGGATTTCCTTAAAACGTGATTTTCTGAAAAATTTTGACGAAAGAAAATTCTCCTTTTGGTTCTCTTTAGATGCTACATGTTAAGACGTACACGCCACAACAATTCTTTTCGAGATACAACGTGTAGTTTTGGAGATACAAGCTAATTTTGTACTATGCGTTATTACTTCTCGTAAAGAATTTCCAATGCGTACGTATATGTCTTTACTCTGCAAAACTGTATTTCCTTATGAAGTGGTATTCTTACATATCCTTTCGAGAGAAAACTGTCCTGTGCCTTCTCTTTTGAGGCTACACACTTAGACATACACGCAACATGTAAGCTTTTCGACTTACAACGTGTTGTTTAGGAAAAACAAGATAATTTCGCACGATTCGGCATTTCCTTAAAACGTGATTTTCTGAAAAATTTTGACGAAAGAAAATTCTCCTTTTAGTACTCTTTAGATGCTACATGTTAAGACGTACACGCCACAACAATTCTTTCGAGATACAACGTGTAGTTTTGGAGATACAAGCTAATTTTGTACTATGCGTTATTTCTTCTTGTAAAGAGTTTCCAATTCGTACGTATATGTCTTTACTCTGCAAAACTGTATTTCCTTATGAAGTGGAATTCTTACATATCCTTTCGAGAGAAAACTGTCCTGTGCCTTCTCTTTTGAGGCTACACACTTAGACATACACGCAACATGAAAGCTTTTCGACTTACAACGTGTTGTTTAGGAAAAACAAGATAATTTCGCACGATGCGGGATTTCCTTAAAACGTGATTTTCTGAAAAATTTTGACGAAAGAAAATTCTCCTTTTGGTTCTCTTTAGATGCTACATGTTAAGACGTACACGCCACAACAATTCTTTTCGAGTTACAACGTGTAGTTTTGGAGATACAAGCTAATTTTGTACGATGCGTTATTTCTTCTCGTAAAGAGTTTCCAATACGTACGTATATGTCTTTACTTTGCAAAACTATTTCCTCATGAAGTGGTATTCTTACATATTCTTTCGAGAGAAAACTCTCCTGTGCCTTCTCTTTTGAGGCTACACACTTAGACATACACGCAACATGAAAGCTTTTCGACTTACAACGTGTTGTTTAGGAAAAACAAGATAATTTCGCACGATGCGGGATTTCCTTAAAACGTGATTTTCTGAAAAATTTTGACGAAAGAAAATTCTCCTTTTGGTTCTCTTTAGATGCTACATGTTAAGACGTACACGCCACAACAATTCTTTTCGTGTTACAACGTGTAGTTTTGGAGATACAAGCTAATTTTGTACGATGCGTTGTTTCTTCTCGTAAAGTGTTTTCAATACATACGTATTTGTCTTTACTCTCCAAAATTGTACTTCCTTTTAACGGGGTATTCTACAATATTCTTTCGAGAGAAAACTGTCCTGTGCCTTCTCTTTTGAGGCTACACACTTAGACATACACGCAACATGAAAGCTTTTCGACTTACAACGTGTTGTTTAGGAAAAACAAGATAATTTCGCACGATGCGGGATTTCCTTAAAACGTGATTTTCTGAAAAATTTTGACGAAAGAAAATTCTCCTTTTGGTTCTCTTTAGATGCTACATGTTAAGACGTACACGCCACAACAATTCTTATCGAGATACAACGTGTAGTTTTGGAGATACAAGCTAATTTTGTACTATGCGTTATTTCTTCTCGAAAAGAATTTCCAATGCGTACGTATATGTCTTTACTCTGCAAAACTGTATTTCCTTATGAAGTGGTATTCTTACATATCCTTTCGAGAGAAAACTGTCCTGTGCCTTCTCTTTTGAGGCTACACACTTAGACATACACGCAACATGAAAGCTTTTCGACTTACAACGTGTTGTTTAGGAAAAACAAGATAATTTCGCACGATGCGGGATTTCCATAAAACGTGATTTTCTGAAAAATTTTGACGAAAGAAAATTCTCCTTTTGGTTCTCTTTAGATGCTACATGTTAAGACGTACACGCCACAACAATTCTTTTCGAGATACAACGTGTAGTTTTGGAGATACAAGCTAATTTTGTACTATGCGTTATTTCTTCTCGTAAAGAATTTCCAATGCGTACGTATTTGTCTTTACTCTGCAAAACTGTATTTCCTTATGAAGTGGTATTCTTACATATTCTATAGAGAGAAAACTGTCCTGTGCCTTCTCTTTTGAGGCTACACACTTAGACATACACGCAACATGAAAGCTTTTCGACTTACAACGTGTTGTTTAGGAAAAACAAGATAATTTCGCACGATGCGGGATTTCCTTAAAACGTGATTTTCTGAAAAATTTTGACGAAAGAAAATTCTCCTTTTGGTTCTCTTTAGATGCTACATGTTAAGACGTACACGCCACAACAATTCTTTTCGAGATACAACGTGTAGTTTTGGAGATACAAGCTAATTTTGTACTCTGCGTTATTTCTTCTAGTAAAGAGTTTCCAATGCGTACGTATATGTCTTTACTCTGCAAAACTGTATTTCCTTATGAAGTGGTATTCTTACATACCCTTTCGAGAGAAAACTGTCCTGTGCCTTCTCTTTTGAGGCTACACACTTAGACATACACGCAACATGAAAGCTTTTCGACTCACAACGTGTTGTTTAGGAAAAACAAGATAATTTCGCACGATGCGGGATTTCCTTAAAACGTGATTTTCTGAAAAATTTTGACGAAAGAAAATTCTCCTTTTGGTTCTCTTTAGATGCTACATGTTAAGACGTACACGCCACAACAATTCTTTTCGAGTTACAACGTGTAGTTTTGGAGATACAAGCTAATTTTGTACGATGCGTTATTTCTTCTCGTAAAGAGTTTCCAAAGCGTACGTATATGTCTTTACTCTGCAAAACTGTATTTCCTTATGAAGTGGTATTCTTACATATTCTTTCGAGAGAAAACTCTCCTGTGCCTTCTCTTTTGAGGCTACACACTTAGACATACACGCAACATGAAAGCTTTTCGACTTACAACGTGTTGTTTAGGAAAAACAAGATAATTTCGCACGATGCGGGATTTCCTTAAAACGTGATTTTCTGAAAAATTTTGACGAAAGAAAATTCTCCTTTTGGTTCTCTTTAGATGCTACATGTTAAGACGTACACGCCACAACAATTCTTTTCGAGATACAACGTGTAGTTTTGGAGATACAAGCTAATTTTGTACTATGCGTTATTTCTTCTCGTAAAGAATTTCCAATGCGTACGTATATGTCTTTACTCTGCAAAACTGTATTTCCTTATGAAGTGGTATTCTTACATATCCTTTCGAGAGAAAACTGTCCTGTGCCTTCTCTTTTGAGGCTACACACTTAGACATACACGCAACATGAAAGCTTTTCGACTTACAACGTGTTGTTTAGGAAAAACAAGATAATTTCGCACGATGCGGGATTTCCTTAAAACGTGATTTTCTGAAAAATTTTGACGAAAGAAAATTCTCCTTTTGGTTCTCTTTAGATGCTACATGTTAAGACGTACACGCCCCAACAATTCTTTTCGAGATACAACGTGTAGTTTTGGAGATACAAGCTAATTTTGTACTATGCGTTATTTCTTCTCGTAAAGAGTTTCCAATGCGTACGTATATGTCTTTACTCTGCAAAACTGTATTTCCTTATGAAGTGGTATTCTTACATATCCTTTCGAGAGAAAACTGTCCTGTGCCTTCTCTTTTGAGGCTACACACTTAGACATACACGCAACATGAAAGCTTTTCGACTTACAACGTGTTGTTTAGGAAAAACAAGATAATTTCGCACGATGCGGGATTTCCTTAAAACGTGATTTTCTGAAAAATTTTGACGAAAGAAAATTCTCCTTTTGGATCTCTTTAGATGCTACATGTTAAGACGTACACGCCACAACAATTCTTTTCGAGATACAGCATGTAGTTTTGGAGATACAAGCTAATTTTGTACTATGCGTTATTTCTTCTTGTAAAGAGTTTCCAATTCGTACGTATATGTCTTTACTCTGCAAAACTGTCTTTCCTTATGAAGTGGTATTCTTACATATCCTTTCGAGAGAAAACTGTCCTGTGCCTTCTCTTTTGAGGCTACACACTTAGACATACACACAACATGAAAGCTTTTCGACTTACAACGTGTTGTTTAGGAAAAACAAGATAATTTCGCACGATGCGGGATCTCCTTAAAACGTGATTTTCTGAAAAATTTTGACGAAAGAAAATTCTCCTTTTGGTTCTCTTTAGATACTACATGTTAAGACGTACACGCCACAACAATTCTTTTCGAGTTATAACGTGTAGTTTTGGAGATACAAGCTAATTTTGTACGATGCGTTGTTTCTTCTCGTAAAGTGTTTTCAATACGTACGTATTTGTCTTTACTCTCCAAAATTGTACTTCCTTATAACGGGGTATTCTACAATATTCTTTCGAGAGAAAACTCTCCTGTGCCTTCTCTTTTGAGGCTACACACTTAGACATACACGCAACATGAAAGCTTTTCGACTTACAACGTGTTGTTTAGGAAAAACAAGATAATTTCGCACGATGCGGGATTTCCTTAAAACGTGATTTTCTGAAAAATTTTGACGAAAGAAAATTCTCCTTTTGGTTCTCTTTAGATGCTACATGTTAAGACGTACACGCCACAACAATTCTTATCGAGATACAACGTGTAGTTTTGGAGATACAAGCTAATTTTGTACTATGCGTTATTTCTTCTCGAAAAGAATTTCCAATGCGTACGTATATGTCTTTACTCTGCAAAACTGTATTTCCTTATGAAGTGGTATTCTTACATATCCTTTCGAGAGAAAACTGTCCTGTGCCTTCTCTTTTGAGGCTACACACTTAGACATACACGCAACATGAAAGCTTTTCGACTTACAACGTGTTGTTTAGGAAAAACAAGATAATTTCGCACGATGCGGGATTTCCTTAAAACGTGATTTTCTGAAAAATTTTGACGAAAGAAAATTCTCCTTTTGGTTCTCTTTAGATGCTACATGTTAAGACGTACACGCCACAACAATTCTTTTCGAGATACAACATGTAGTTTTGGAGATACAAGCTAATTTTGTACTATGCGTTATTTCTTCTCGTAAAGAGTTTCCAATGCGTAAGTATATGTCTTTACTCTGCAAAACTGTATTTCCTTATGAAGTGGTATTCTTACATATCCTTTCGAGAGAAAACTGTCCTGTGCCTTCTCTTTTGAGGCTACACACTTAGACATACACGCAACATGAAAGCTTTTCGACTTACAACGTGTTGTTTAGGAAAAACAAGATAATTTCGCACGATGCGGGATTTCCTTAAAACGTGATTTTCTGAAAAATTTTGACGAAAGAAAATTCTCCTTTTGGTTCTCTTTAGATGCTACATGTTAAGACGTACACGCCACAACAATTCTTTTCGAGATACAACGTGTAGTTTTGGAGATACAAGCTAATTTTGTACTATGCGTTATTTCTTCTCATAAAGAATTTCCAATGCGTACGTATTTGTCTTTACTCTGCAAAACTGTATTTCCTTATGAAGTGGTATTCTTACATATCCTTTCGAGAGAAAACTGTCCTGTGCCTTCTCTTTTGAGGCTACACACTTATTCATACACGCAACATGAAAGCTTTTCGACTTACAACGTGTTGTTTAGGAAAAACAAGATAATTTCGCACGATGCGGGATTTCCTTAAAACGTGATTGTCTGAAAAATTTTGACGAAAGAAAATTCTCCTTTTGGTTCTCTTTAGATGCTACATGTTAAGACGTACACGCCACAACAATTCTTTTCGAGATACAACGTGTAGTTTTGGAGATACAAGCTAATTTTGTACTCTGCGTTATTTCTTCTCGTAAATAGTTTCCAATGCGTACGTATATGTCTTTACTCTGCAAAACTGTATTTACTTATGAAGTGGTATTCTTACATATCCTTTCGAGAGAAAACTGTCCTGTGCCTTCTCTTTTGAGGCTACACACTTAGACATACACGCAACTTGAAAGCTTTTCGACTTACAACGTGTTGTTTAGGAAAAACAAGATAATTTCGCAGGATGCGGGATTTCCTTAAAACGTGATTTTCTGAAAAATTTTGACGAAAGAAAATTCTCCTTTTGGTTCTCTTTAGATGCTACATGTTAAGACGTACACGCCACAACAATTCTTTTCGAGATACAACGTGTAGTTTTGGAGATACAAGCTAATTTTGTACTATGCGTTATTTCTTCTCGTAAAGAGTTTCCAATGCGTACGTATATGTCTTTACTCTGCAAAACTGTATTTCCTTATGAAGTGGTATTCTTACATATCCTTTCGAGAGAAAACTGTCTTGTGCCTTCTCTTTTGAGGCTACACACTTAGACATACACGCAACATGAAAGCTTTTCGACTTACAACGTGTTGTTTAGGAAAAACAAGATAATTTCGCACGATGCGGGATTTCCTTAAAACGTGATTTTCTGAAAAATTTTGACGAAACAAAATTCTCCATTTGGTTCTCTTTAGATGCTACATGTTAAGACGTACACGCCACAACAATTCTTTTCGAGTTACAACGTGTAGTTTTGGAGATACAAGCTAATTTTTTACGATGCGTTATTTCTTCTCGTAAAGAGTTTCCAATACGTACGTATATGTCTTTACTCTGCAAAACTGTATTTCCTTATGAAGTGGTATTCTTACATATTCTTTCGAGAGAAAACTCTCCTGTGCCTTCTCTTTTGAGGCTACACACTTAGACATACACGCAACATGAAAGCTTTTCGACTTACAACGTGTTGTTTAGGAAAAACAAGATAATTTCGCACGATGCGGGATTTCCTTAAAACGTGATTTTCTGAAAAATTTTGACGAAAGAAAATTCTCCTTTTGGTTCTCTTTAGATGCTACATGTTAAGACGTACACGCCACAACAATTCTTTTCGAGTTACAACGTGTAGTTTTGGAGATGCAAGCTAATTTTGTACAATGCGTTGTTTCTTCTCGTAAAGTGTTTTCAATACGTACGTATTTGTCTTTACTCTCCAAAATTGTACTTCCTTATAACGGGGTATTCTACAATATTCTTTTGAGAGAAAACTCTCCTGTGCCTTCTCTTTTGAGGCTACACACTTAGACATACACGCAACATGAAAGCTTTTCGACTTACAACGTGTTGTTTAGGAAAAACAAGATAATTTCGCACGATGCGGGATTTCCTTAAAACGTGATTTTCTGAAAAATTTTGACGAAAGAAAATTCTCCTTTTGGTTCTCTTTAGATGCTACATGTTAAGACGTACACGCCACAACAATTCTTTTCGAGATACAACATGTAGTTTTGGAGATACAAGCTAATTTTGTACTATGCATTATTTCTTCTCGTAAAGAGTTTCCAATGCGTACGTATATGTCTTTACTCTGCAAAACTGTATTTCCTTATGAAGTGGTATTCTTACATATCCTTTCGAGAGAAAACTGTCCTGTGCCTTCTCTTTTGAGGCTACACACTTAGACATACACGCAACATGAAAGCTTTTCGACTTACAACGTGTTGTTTAGGAAAAACAAGATAATTTCGCACGATGCGGGATTTCCTTAAAACGTGATTTTCTGAAAAATTTTGACGAAAGAAAATTCTCCTTTTGGTTCTCTTTAGATGCTACATGTTAAGACGTACACGCCACAACAATTCTTTTCGAGATACAGCATGTAGTTTTGGAGATACAAGCTAATTTTGTACTCTGCGTTATTTCTTCTCGTAAAGAGTTTCCAATGCGTACGTATATGTCTTTACTCTGCAAAACTGTATTTCCTTATGAAGTGGTATTCTTACATATCCTTTCGAGAGAAAACTGTCCTGTGCCTTCTCTTTTGAGGCTACACACTTAGACATACACGCAACATGAAAGCTTTTCGACTTACAACGTTTTGTTTAGGAAAAACAAGATAATTTCGCACGATGCGGGATTTCCTTAAAACGTGATTATCTGAAAAATTTTGACGAAAGAAAATTCTCCTTTTGGTTCTCTTTAGATGCTACATGTTAAGACGTACACGCCACAACAATTCTTTTCGAGATACAACATGTAGTTATGGAGATACAAGCTAATTTTGTACTATGCGTTATTTCTTCTCGTAAAGAGTTTCCAATGCGTACGTATATGTCTTTACTCTGCAAAACTGTATTTCCTTATGAAGTGGTATTCTTACATATCCTTTCGAGAGAAAACTGTCCTGTGCCTTCTCTTTTGAGGGTACACACTTAGACATACACGCAACATGAAAGCTTTTCGACTTACAACGTGTTGTTTAGGAAAAACAAGATAATTTCGCACGATGCGGGATTTCCTTAAAACGTGATTTTCTGAAAAATTTTGACGAAAGAAAATTCTCGTTTTGGTTCTCTTCAGATGCTACATGTTAAGACGTACACGCCACAACAATTCTTTTCGAGATACAACATGTAGTTTTGGAGATACAAGCTAATTTTGTACTATGCGTTATTTCTTCTCGTAAAGAGTTTCCAATGCGTACGTATGTCTTTACTCTGCAAAACTGTATTTCCTTATGAAGTGGTATTCTTACATATCCTTTCGAGAGAAAACTGTCCTGTGCCTTCTCTTTTGAGGCTACACACTTAGACATACACGCAACATGAAAGCTTTTCGACTTACAACGTGTTGTTTAGGAAAAACAAGATAATTTCGCACGATGCGGGATTTCCTTAAAACGTGATTTTCTGAAAAATTTTGACGAAGGAAAATTCTCCTTTTGGTTCTCTTTAGATGCTACATGTTAAGACGTACACGCCACAACAATTCTTTTCGAGATACAACATGTAGTTTTGGAGATACAAGCTAATTTTGTACTATGCGTTATTTCTTCTCGTAAAGAGTTTCCAATGCGTAAGTATATGTCTTTACTCTGCAAAACTGTATTTCCTTATGAAGTGGTATTCTTACATATCCTTTCGAGAGAAAACTGTCCTGTGCCTTCTCTTTTGAGGCTACACACTTAGACATACACGCAACTTGAAAGCTTTTCGACTTACAACGTGTTGTTTAGGAAAAACAAGATAATTTCGCAGGATGCGGGATTTCCTTAAAACGTGATTTTCTGAAAAATTTTGACGAAAGAAAATTCTCCTTTTGGTTCTCTTTAGATGCTACATGTTAAGACGTACACGCCACAACAATTCTTTTCGAGATACAACGTGTAGTTTTGGAGATACAAGCTAATTTTGTACTATGCGTTATTTCTTCTCGTAAAGAGTTTCCAATGCGTACGTATATGTCTTTACTCTGCAAAACTGTATTTCCTTATGAAGTGGTATTCTTACATATCCTTTCGAGAGAAAACTGTCTTGTGCCTTCTCTTTTGAGGCTACACACTTAGACATACACGCAACATGAAAGCTTTTCGACTTACAACGTGTTGTTTAGGAAAAACAAGATAATTTCGCACGATGCGGGATTTCCTTAAAACGTGATTTTCTGAAAAATTTTGACGAAAGAAAATTCTCCTTTTGGTTCTCTTTAGATGCTACATGTTAAGACGTACACGCCACAACAATTCTTTTCGAGTTACAACGTGTAGTTTTGGAGATACAAGCTAATTTTTTACAATGCGTTATTTCTTCTCGTAAAGAGTTTCCAATACGTACGTATATGTCTTTACTCTGCAAAACTGTATTTCCTTATGAAGTGGTATTCTTACATATTCTTTCGAGAGCAAACTCTCCTGTGCCTTCTCTTTTGAGGCTACACACTTATACATACACGCAACATGAAAGCTTTTCGACTTACAACGTGTTGTTTAGGAAAAACAAGATAATTTCGCACGATGCGGGATTTCCTTAAAACGTGATTTTCTGAAAAATTTTGACGAAAGAAAATTCTCCTTTTGGTTCTCTTTAGATGCTACATGTTAAGACGTACACGCCACAACAATTCTTTTCGAGATACAACGTGTAGTTTTGGAGATACAAGCTAATTTTGTACTATGCGTTATTACTTCTCGTAAAGAATTTCCAATGCGTACGTATATGTCTTTACTCTGCAAAACTGTATTTCCTTATGAAGTGGTATTCTTACATATCCTTTCGAGAGAAAACTGTCCTGTGCCTTCTCTTTTGAGGCTACACACTTAGACATACACGCAACATGTAAGCTTTTCGACTTACAACGTGTTGTTTAGGAAAAACAAGATAATTTCGCACGATTCGGCATTTCCTTAAAACGTGATTTTCTGAAAAATTTTGACGAAAGAAAATTCTTTTTTTAGTACTCTTTAGATGCTACATGTTAAGACGTACACGCCACAACAATTCTTTCGAGATACAACGTGTAGTTTTGGAGATACAAGCTAATTTTGTACTATGCGTTATTTCTTCTTGTAAAGAGTTTCCAATTCGTACGTATATGTCTTTACTCTGCAAAACTGTATTTCCTTATGAAGTGGAATTCTTACATATCCTTTCGAGAGAAAACTGTCCTGTGCCTTCTCTTTTGAGGCTACACACTTAGACATACACGCAACATGAAAGCTTTTCGACTTACAACGTGTTGTTTAGGAAAAACAAGATAATTTCGCACGATGCGGGATTTCCTTAAAACGTGATTTTCTGAAAAATTTTGACGAAAGAAAATTCTCCTTTTGGTTCTCTTTAGATGCTACATGTTAAGACGTACACGCCACAACAATTCTTTTCGAGTTACAACGTGTAGTTTTGGAGATACAAGCTAATTTTGTACGATGCGTTATTTCTTCTCGTAAAGAGTTTCCAATACGTACGTATATGTCTTTACTTTGCAAAACTATTTCCTCATGAAGTGGTATTCTTACATATTCTTTCGAGAGAAAACTCTCCTGTGCCTTCTCTTTTGAGGCTACACACTTAGACATACACGCAACATGAAAGCTTTTCGACTTACAACGTGTTGTTTAGGAAAAACAAGATAATTTCGCACGATGCGGGATTTCCTTAAAACGTGATTTTCTGAAAAATTTTGACGAAAGAAAATTCTCCTTTTGGTTCTCTTTAGATGCTACATGTTAAGACGTACACGCCACAACAATTCTTTTCGTGTTACAACGTGTAGTTTTGGAGATACAAGCTAATTTTGTACGATGCGTTGTTTCTTCTCGTAAAGTGTTTTCAATACATACGTATTTGTCTTTACTCTCCAAAATTGTACTTCCTTTTAACGGGGTATTCTACAATATTCTTTCGAGATAAAACTCTCCTGTGCCTTCTCTTTTGAGGCTACACACTTAGACATACACGCAACATGAAAGCTTTTCGACTTACAACGTGTTGTTTAGGAAAAACAAGATAATTTCGCACGATGCGGGATTTCCTTAAAACGTGATTTTCTGAAAAATTTTGACGAAAGAAAATTCTCCTTTTGGTTCTCTTTAGATGCTACATGTTAAGACGTACACGCCACAACAATTCTTATCGAGATACAACGTGTAGTTTTGGAGATACAAGCTAATTTTGTACTATGCGTTATTTCTTCTCGAAAAGAATTTCCAATGCGTACGTATATGTCTTTACTCTGCAAAACTGTATTTCCTTATGAAGTGGTATTCTTACATATCCTTTCGAGAGAAAACTGTCCTGTGCCTTCTCTTTTGAGGCTACACACTTAGACATACACGCAACATGAAAGCTTTTCGACTTACAACGTGTTGTTTAGGAAAAACAAGATAATTTCGCACGATGCGGGATTTCCTTAAAACGTGATTTTCTGAAAAATTTTGACGAAAGAAAATTCTCCTTTTGGTTCTCTTTAGATGCTACATGTTAAGACGTACACGCCACAACAATTCTTTTCGAGATACAACGTGTAGTTTTGGAGATACAAGCTAATTTTGTACTATGCGTTATTTCTTCTCGTAAAGAATTTCCAATGCGTACGTATTTGTCTTTACTCTGCAAAACTGTATTTCCTTATGAAGTGGTATTCTTACATATTCTATAGAGAGAAAACTGTCCTGTGCCTTCTCTTTTGAGGCTACACACTTAGACATACACGCAACATGAAAGCTTTTCGACTTACAACGTGTTGTTTAGGAAAAACAAGATAATTTCGCACGATGCGGGATTTCCTTAAAACGTGATTTTCTGAAAAATTTTGACGAAAGAAAATTCTCCTTTTGGTTCTCTTTAGATGCTACATGTTAAGACGTACACGCCACAACAATTCTTTTCGAGATACAACATGTAGTTATGGAGATACAAGCTAATTTTGTACTATGCGTTATTTCTTCTCGTAAAGAGTTTCCAATGCGTACGTATATGTCTTTACTCTGCAAAACTGTATTTCCTTATGAAGTGGTATTCTTACATATCCTTTCGAGAGAAAACTGTCCTGTGCCTTCTCTTTTGAGGGTACACACTTAGACATACACGCAACATGAAAGCTTTTCGACTTACAACGTGTTGTTTAGGAAAAACAAGATAATTTCGCACGATGCGGGATTTCCTTAAAACGTGATTTTCTGAAAAATTTTGACGAAAGAAAATTCTCGTTTTGGTTCTCTTCAGATGCTACATGTTAAGACGTACACGCCACAACAATTCTTTTCGAGATACAACATGTAGTTTTGGAGATACAAGCTAATTTTGTACTATGCGTTATTTCTTCTCGTAATGAGTTTCCAATGCGTACGTATGTCTTTACTCTGCAAAACTGTATTTCCTTATGAAGTGGTATTCTTACATATCCTTTCGAGAGAAAACTGTCCTGTGCCTTCTCTTTTGAGGCTACACACTTAGACATACACGCAACATGAAAGCTTTTCGACTTACAACGTGTTGTTTAGGAAAAACAAGATAATTTCGCACGATGCGGGATTTCCTTAAAACGTGATTTTCTGAAAAATTTTGACGAAGGAAAATTCTCCTTTTGGTTCTCTTTAGATGCTACATGTTAAGACGTACACGCCACAACAATTCTTTTCGAGATACAACATGTAGTTTTGGAGATACAAGCTAATTTTGTACTATGCGTTATTTCTTCTCGTAAAGAGTTTCCAATGCGTAAGTATATGTCTTTACTCTGCAAAACTGTATTTCCTTATGAAGTGGTATTCTTACATATCCTTTCGAGAGAAAACTGTCCTGTGCCTTCTCTTTTGAGGCTACACACTTAGACATACACGCAACTTGAAAGCTTTTCGACTTACAACGTGTTGTTTAGGAAAAACAAGATAATTTCGCAGGATGCGGGATTTCCTTAAAACGTGATTTTCTGAAAAATTTTGACGAAAGAAAATTCTCCTTTTGGTTCTCTTTAGATGCTACATGTTAAGACGTACACGCCACAACAATTCTTTTCGAGATACAACGTGTAGTTTTGGAGATACAAGCTAATTTTGTACTATGCGTTATTTCTTCTCGTAAAGAGTTTCCAATGCGTACGTATATGTCTTTACTCTGCAAAACTGTATTTCCTTATGAAGTGGTATTCTTACATATCCTTTCGAGAGAAAACTGTCTTGTGCCTTCTCTTTTGAGGCTACACACTTAGACATACACGCAACATGAAAGCTTTTCGACTTACAACGTGTTGTTTAGGAAAAACAAGATAATTTCGCACGATGCGGGATTTCCTTAAAACGTGATTTTCTGAAAAATTTTGACGAAAGAAAATTCTCCTTTTGGTTCTCTTTAGATGCTACATGTTAAGACGTACACGCCACAACAATTCTTTTCGAGTTACAACGTGTAGTTTTGGAGATACAAGCTAATTTTTTACAATGCGTTATTTCTTCTCGTAAAGAGTTTCCAATACGTACGTATATGTCTTTACTCTGCAAAACTGTATTTCCTTATGAAGTGGTATTCTTACATATTCTTTCGAGAGCAAACTCTCCTGTGCCTTCTCTTTTGAGGCTACACACTTATACATACACGCAACATGAAAGCTTTTCGACTTACAACGTGTTGTTTAGGAAAAACAAGATAATTTCGCACGATGCGGGATTTCCTTAAAACGTGATTTTCTGAAAAATTTTGACGAAAGAAAATTCTCCTTTTGGTTCTCTTTAGATGCTACATGTTAAGACGTACACGCCACAACAATTCTTTTCGAGATACAACGTGTAGTTTTGGAGATACAAGCTAATTTTGTACTATGCGTTATTACTTCTCGTAAAGAATTTCCAATGCGTACGTATATGTCTTTACTCTGCAAAACTGTATTTCCTTATGAAGTGGTATTCTTACATATCCTTTCGAGAGAAAACTGTCCTGTGCCTTCTCTTTTGAGGCTACACACTTAGACATACACGCAACATGTAAGCTTTTCGACTTACAACGTGTTGTTTAGGAAAAACAAGATAATTTCGCACGATTCGGCATTTCCTTAAAACGTGATTTTCTGAAAAATTTTGACGAAAGAAAATTCTTTTTTTAGTACTCTTTAGATGCTACATGTTAAGACGTACACGCCACAACAATTCTTTCGAGATACAACGTGTAGTTTTGGAGATACAAGCTAATTTTGTACTATGCGTTATTTCTTCTTGTAAAGAGTTTCCAATTCGTACGTATATGTCTTTACTCTGCAAAACTGTATTTCCTTATGAAGTGGAATTCTTACATATCCTTTCGAGAGAAAACTGTCCTGTGCCTTCTCTTTTGAGGCTACACACTTAGACATACACGCAACATGAAAGCTTTTCGACTTACAACGTGTTGTTTAGGAAAAACAAGATAATTTCGCACGATGCGGGATTTCCTTAAAACGTGATTTTCTGAAAAATTTTGACGAAAGAAAATTCTCCTTTTGGTTCTCTTTAGATGCTACATGTTAAGACGTACACGCCACAACAATTCTTTTCGAGTTACAACGTGTAGTTTTGGAGATACAAGCTAATTTTGTACGATGCGTTATTTCTTCTCGTAAAGAGTTTCCAATACGTACGTATATGTCTTTACTTTGCAAAACTATTTCCTCATGAAGTGGTATTCTTACATATTCTTTCGAGAGAAAACTCTCCTGTGCCTTCTCTTTTGAGGCTACACACTTAGACATACACGCAACATGAAAGCTTTTCGACTTACAACGTGTTGTTTAGGAAAAACAAGATAATTTCGCACGATGCGGGATTTCCTTAAAACGTGATTTTCTGAAAAATTTTGACGAAAGAAAATTCTCCTTTTGGTTCTCTTTAGATGCTACATGTTAAGACGTACACGCCACAACAATTCTTTTCGTGTTACAACGTGTAGTTTTGGAGATACAAGCTAATTTTGTACGATGCGTTGTTTCTTCTCGTAAAGTGTTTTCAATACATACGTATTTGTCTTTACTCTCCAAAATTGTACTTCCTTTTAACGGGGTATTCTACAATATTCTTTCGAGATAAAACTCTCCTGTGCCTTCTCTTTTGAGGCTACACACTTAGACATACACGCAACATGAAAGCTTTTCGACTTACAACGTGTTGTTTAGGAAAAACAAGATAATTTCGCACGATGCGGGATTTCCTTAAAACGTGATTTTCTGAAAAATTTTGACGAAAGAAAATTCTCCTTTTGGTTCTCTTTAGATGCTACATGTTAAGACGTACACGCCACAACAATTCTTATCGAGATACAACGTGTAGTTTTGGAGATACAAGCTAATTTTGTACTATGCGTTATTTCTTCTCGAAAAGAATTTCCAATGCGTACGTATATGTCTTTACTCTGCAAAACTGTATTTCCTTATGAAGTGGTATTCTTACATATCCTTTCGAGAGAAAACTGTCCTGTGCCTTCTCTTTTGAGGCTACACACTTAGACATACACGCAACATGAAAGCTTTTCGACTTACAACGTGTTGTTTAGGAAAAACAAGATAATTTCGCACGATGCGGGATTTCCTTAAAACGTGATTTTCTGAAAAATTTTGACGAAAGAAAATTCTCCTTTTGGTTCTCTTTAGATGCTACATGTTAAGACGTACACGCCACAACAATTCTTTTCGAGATACAACGTGTAGTTTTGGAGATACAAGCTAATTTTGTACTATGCGTTATTTCTTCTCGTAAAGAATTTCCAATGCGTACGTATTTGTCTTTACTCTGCAAAACTGTATTTCCTTATGAAGTGGTATTCTTACATATTCTATAGAGAGAAAACTGTCCTGTGCCTTCTCTTTTGAGGCTACACACTTAGACATACACGCAACATGAAAGCTTTTCGACTTACAACGTGTTGTTTAGGAAAAACAAGATAATTTCGCACGATGCGGGATTTCCTTAAAACGTGATTTTCTGAAAAATTTTGACGAAAGAAAATTCTCCTTTTGGTTCTCTTTAGATGCTACATGTTAAGACGTACACGCCACAACAATTCTTTTCGAGATACAACGTGCAGTTTTGGAGATACAAGCTAATTTTGTACTCTGCGTTATTTCTTCTAGTAAAGAGTTTCCAATGCGTACGTATATGTCTTTACTCTGCAAAACTGTATTTCCTTATGAAGTGGTATTCTTACATACCCTTTCGAGAGAAAACTGTCCTGTGCCTTCTCTTTTGAGGCTACACACTTAGACATACACGCAACATGAAAGCTTTTCGACTCACAACGTGTTGTTTAGGAAAAACAAGATAATTTCGCACGATGCGGGATTTCCTTAAAACGTGATTTTCTGAAAAATTTTGACGAAAGAAAATTCTCCTTTTGGTTCTCTTTAGATGCTACATGTTAAGACGTACACGCCACAACAATTCTTTTCGAGTTACAACGTGTAGTTTTGGAGATACAAGCTAATTTTGTACGATGCGTTATTTCTTCTCGTAAAGAGTTTCCAAAGCGTACGTATATGTCTTTACTCTGCAAAACTGTATTTCCTTATGAAGTGGTATTCTTACATATTCTTTCGAGAGAAAACTCTCCTGTGCCTTCTCTTTTGAGGCTACACACTTAGACATACACGCAACATGAAAGCTTTTCGACTTACAACGTGTTGTTTAGGAAAAACAAGATAATTTCGCACGATGCGGGATTTCCTTAAAACGTGATTTTCTGAAAAATTTTGACGAAAGAAAATTCTCCTTTTGGTTCTCTTTAGATGCTACATGTTAAGACGTACACGCCACAACAATTCTTTTCGAGATACAACGTGTAGTTTTGGAGATACAAGCTAATTTTGTACTATGCGTTATTTCTTCTCGTAAAGAATTTCCAATGCGTACGTATATGTCTTTACTCTGCAAAACTGTATTTCCTTATGAAGTGGTATTCTTACATATCCTTTCGAGAGAAAACTGTCCTGTGCCTTCTCTTTTGAGGCTACACACTTAGACATACACGCAACATGAAAGCTTTTCGACTTACAACGTGTTGTTTAGGAAAAACAAGATAATTTCGCACGATGCGGGATTTCCTTAAAACGTGATTTTCTGAAAAATTTTGACGAAAGAAAATTCTCCTTTTGGTTCTCTTTAGATGCTACATGTTAAGACGTACACGCCCCAACAATTCTTTTCGAGATACAACGTGTAGTTTTGGAGATACAAGCTAATTTTGTACTATGCGTTATTTCTTCTCGTAAAGAGTTTCCAATGCGTACGTATATGTCTTTACTCTGCAAAACTGTATTTCCTTATGAAGTGGTATTCTTACATATCCTTTCGAGAGAAAACTGTCCTGTGCCTTCTCTTTTGAGGCTACACACTTAGACATACACGCAACATGAAAGCTTTTCGACTTACAACGTGTTGTTTAGGAAAAACAAGATAATTTCGCACGATGCGGGATTTCCTTAAAACGTGATTTTCTGAAAAATTTTGACGAAAGAAAATTCTCCTTTTGGATCTCTTTAGATGCTACATGTTAAGACGTACACGCCACAACAATTCTTTTCGAGATACAGCATGTAGTTTTGGAGATACAAGCTAATTTTGTACTATGCGTTATTTCTTCTTGTAAAGAGTTTCCAATTCGTACGTATATGTCTTTACTCTGCAAAACTGTCTTTCCTTATGAAGTGGTATTCTTACATATCCTTTCGAGAGAAAACTGTCCTGTGCCTTCTCTTTTGAGGCTACACACTTAGACATACACACAACATGAAAGCTTTTCGACTTACAACGTGTTGTTTAGGAAAAACAAGATAATTTCGCACGATGCGGGATCTCCTTAAAACGTGATTTTCTGAAAAATTTTGACGAAAGAAAATTCTCCTTTTGGTTCTCTTTAGATACTACATGTTAAGACGTACACGCCACAACAATTCTTTTCGAGTTATAACGTGTAGTTTTGGAGATACAAGCTAATTTTGTACGATGCGTTGTTTCTTCTCGTAAAGTGTTTTCAATACGTACGTATTTGTCTTTACTCTCCAAAATTGTACTTCCTTATAACGGGGTATTCTACAATATTCTTTCGAGAGAAAACTCTCCTGTGCCTTCTCTTTTGAGGCTACACACTTAGACATACACGCAACATGAAAGCTTTTCGACTTACAACGTGTTGTTTAGGAAAAACAAGATAATTTCGCACGATGCGGGATTTCCTTAAAACGTGATTTTCTGAAAAATTTTGACGAAAGAAAATTCTCCTTTTGGTTCTCTTTAGATGCTACATGTTAAGACGTACACGCCACAACAATTCTTATCGAGATACAACGTGTAGTTTTGGAGATACAAGCTAATTTTGTACTATGCGTTATTTCTTCTCGAAAAGAATTTCCAATGCGTACGTATATGTCTTTACTCTGCAAAACTGTATTTCCTTATGAAGTGGTATTCTTACATATCCTTTCGAGAGAAAACTGTCCTGTGCCTTCTCTTTTGAGGCTACACACTTAGACATACACGCAACATGAAAGCTTTTCGACTTACAACGTGTTGTTTAGGAAAAACAAGATAATTTCGCACGATGCGGGATTTCCTTAAAACGTGATTTTCTGAAAAATTTTGACGAAAGAAAATTCTCCTTTTGGTTCTCTTTAGATGCTACATGTTAAGACGTACACGCCACAACAATTCTTTTCGAGATACAACGTGTAGTTTTGGAGATACAAGCTAATTTTGTACTATGCGTTATTTCTTCTAGTAAAGAGTTTCCAATGCGTACGTATATGTCTTTACTGTGCAAAACTGTATTTCCTTATGAAGTGGTATTCTTACATATCCTTTCGAGAGAAAACTGTCCTGTGCCTTCTCTTTTGAGGCTACACACTTAGACATACACGCAACATGAAAGCTTTTCGACTCACAACGTGTTGTTTAGGAAAAACAAAATAATTTCGCACTATGCGGGATTTCCTTAAAACGTGATTTTCTGAAAAATTTTGACGAAAGAAAATTCTCCTTTTGGTTCTCTTTAGATGCTACATGTTAAGACGTACACGCCACAACAATTCTTTTCGAGTTACAACGTGTAGTTTTGGAGATACAAGCTAATTTTGTACGATGTGTTATTTCTTCTCGTAAAGAGTTTCCAAAGCGTACGTATATGTCTTTACTCTGCAAAACTGTATTTCCTTATGAAGTGGTATTCTTACATATTCTTTCGAGAGAAAACTCTCCTGTGCCTTCTCTTTTGAGGCTACACACTTAGACATACACGCAACATGAAAGCTTTTCGACTTACAACGTGTTGTTTAGGAAAAACAAGATAATTTCGCACGATGCGGGATTTCCTTAAAACGTGATTTTCTGAAAAATTTTGACGAAAGAAAATTCTCCTTTTGGTTCTCTTTAGATGCTACATGTTAAGACGTACACGCCACAACAATTCTTTTCGAGATACAACGTGTAGTTTTGGAGATACAAGCTAATTTTGTACTATGCGTTATTTCTTCTCGTAAAGAATTTCCAATGCGTACGTATATGTCTTTACTCTGCAAAACTGTATTTCCTTATGAAGTGGTATTCTTACATATCCTTTCGAGAGAAAACTGTCCTGTGCCTTCTCTTTTGAGGCTACACACTTAGACATACACGCAACATGAAAGCTTTTCGACTTACAACGTGTTGTTTAGGAAAAACAAGATAATTTCGCACGATGCGGGATTTCCTTAAAACGTGATTTTCTGAAAAATTTTGACGAAAGAAAATTCTCCTTTTGGTTCTCTTTAGATGCTACATGTTAAGACGTACACGCCACAACAATTCTTTTCGAGTTACAACGTGTAGTTTTGGAGATACAAGCTAATTTTTTACGATGCGTTATTTCTTCTCGTAAAGAGTTTCCAATACGTACGTATATGTCTTTACTCTGCAAAACTGTATTTCCTTATGAAGTGGTATTCTTACATATTCTTTCGAGAGAAAACTCTCCTGTGCCTTCTCTTTTGAGGCTACACACTTAGACATACACGCAACATGAAAGCTTTTCGACTTACAACGTGTTGTTTAGGAAAAACAAGATAATTTCGCACGATGCGGGATTTCCTTAAAACGTGATTTTCTGAAAAATTTTGACGAAAGAAAATTCTCCTTTTGGTTCTCTTTAGATGCTACATGTTAAGACGTACACGCCCCAACAATTCTTTTCGAGATACAACGTGTAGTTTTGGAGATACAAGCTAATTTTGTACTATGCGTTATTTCTTCTCGTAAAGAGTTTCCAATGCGTACGTATATGTCTTTACTCTGCAAAACTGTATTTCCTTATGAAGTGGTATTCTTACATATCCTTTCGAGAGAAAACTGTCCTGTGCCTTCTCTTTTGAGGCTACACACTTAGACATACACGCAACATGAAAGCTTTTCGACTTACAACGTGTTGTTTAGGAAAAACAAGATAATTTCGCACGATGCGGGATTTCCTTAAAACGTGATTTTCTGAAAAATTTTGACGAAAGAAAATTCTCCTTTTGGATCTCTTTAGATGCTACATGTTAAGACGTACACGCCACAACAATTCTTTTCGAGATACAGCATGTAGTTTTGGAGATACAAGCTAATTTTGTACTATGCGTTATTTCTTCTTGTAAAGAGTTTCCAATTCGTACGTATATGTCTTTACTCTGCAAAACTGTCTTTCCTTATGAAGTGGTATTCTTACATATCCTTTCGAGAGAAAACTGTACTGTGCCTTCTCTTTTGAGGCTACACACTTAGACATACACACAACATGAAAGCTTTTCGACTTACAACGTGTTGTTTAGGAAAAACAAGATAATTTCGCACGATGCGGGATTTCCTTAAAACGTGATTTTCTGAAAAATTTTGACGAAAGAAAATTCTCCTTTTGGTTCTCTTTAGATACTACATGTTAAGACGTACACGCCACAACAATTCTTTTCGAGTTATAACGTGTAGTTTTGGAGATACAAGCTAATTTTGTACGATGCGTTGTTTCTTCTCGTAAAGTGTTTTCAATACGTACGTATTTGTCTTTACTCTCCAAAATTGTACTTCCTTATAACGGGGTATTCTACAATATTCTTTCGAGAGAAAACTCTCCTGTGCCTTCTCTTTTGAGGCTACACACTTAGACATACACGCAACATGAAAGCTTTTCGACTTACAACGTGTTGTTTAGGAAAAACAAGATAATTTCGCACGATGCGGGATTTCCTTAAAACGTGATTTTCTGAAAAATTTTGACGAAAGAAAATTCTCCTTTTGGTTCTCTTTAGATGCTACATGTTAAGACGTACACGCCACAACAATTCTTTTCGAGATACAACGTGTAGTTTTGGAGATACAAGCTAATTTTGTACTATGCGTTATTTCTTCTCGTAAAGAATTTCCAATGCGTACGTATTTGTCTTTACTCTGCAAAACTGTATTTCCTTATGAAGTGGTATTCTTACATATCCTTTCGAGAGAAAACTGTCCTGTGCCTTCTCTTTTGAGGCTACACACTTAGACATATACGCAACATGAAAGCTTTTCGACTTACAACGTGTTGTTTAGGAAAAACAAGATAATTTCGCACGATGCGGGATTTCCTTAAAACGTGATTTTCTGAAAAATTTTGAGGAAAGAAAATTCTCCTTTTGGTTCTCTTTAGATGCTACATGTTAAGACGTACACGCCACAACAATTCTTTTCGAGATACAGCATGTAGTTTTGGAGATACAAGCTAATTTTGTACTATGCGTTATTTCTTCTTGTAAAGAGTTTCCAATTCGTACGTATATGTCTTTACTCTGCAAAACTGTATTTCCTAATGAAGTGGTATTCTTACATATCCTTTCGAGAGAAAACTGTCCTGTGCTTTCTCTTTTGAGGCTACACACTTAGACATACACGCAACATGAAAGCTTTTCGACTTACAACGTGTTGTTTAGGAAAAACAAGATAATTTCGCTCGATGCGGGATTTCCTTAAAACGTGATTTTCTGAAAAATTTTGACGAAAGAAAATTCTCCTTTTGGTTCTCTTTAGATGCTGCATGTTAAGACGTACACGCCACAACAATTCTTTTCGAGTTACAACGTGTAGTTTTGGAGATACAAGCTAATTTTGTACGATGCGTTATTTCTTCTCGTAAAGAGTTTCCAATACGTACGTATATGTCTTTACTTTGCAAAACTATTTCCTCATGAAGTGGTATTCTTACATATTCTTTCGAGAGAAAACTCTCCTGTGCCTTCTCTTTTGAGGCTACACACTTAGACATACACGCAACATGAAAGCTTTTCGACTTACAACGTGTTGTTTAGGAAAAACAAGATAATTTCGCACGATGCGGGATTTCCTTAAAACGTGATTTTCTGAAAAATTTTGACGAAAGAAAATTCTCCTTTTGGTTCTCTTTATATGCTACATGTTAAGACGTACACGCCACAACAATTCTTTTCGAGTTACAACGTGTAGTTTTGGAGATACAAGCTAATTTTGTACGATGCGTTGTTTCTTCTCGTAAAGTGTTTTCAATACATACGTATTTGTCTTTACTCTCCAAAATTGTACTTCCTTTTAACGGGGTATTCTACAATATTCTTTCGAGAGAAAACTCTCCTGTGCCTTCCCTTTTGAGGCTACACACTTAGACATACACGCAACATGAAAGCTTTTCGACTTACAACGTGTTGTTTAGGAAAAACAAGATAATTTCGCACGATGCGGGATTTCCTTAAAACGTGATTTTCTGAAAAATTTTGACGAAAGAAAATTCTCCTTTTGGTTCTCTTTAGATGCTACATGTTAAGACGTACACGCCACAACAATTCTTATCCAGATACAACGTGTAGTTTTGGAGATACAAGCTAATTTTGTACTATGCGTTATTTCTTCTCGAAAAGAATTTCCAATGCGTACGTATATGTCTTTACTCTGCAAAACTGTATTTCCTTATGAAGTGGTATTCTTACATATCCTTTCGAGAGAAAACTGTCCTGTGCCTTCTCTTTTGAGGCTACACACTTAGACATACACGCAACATGAAAGCTTTTCGACTTACAACGTGTTGTTTAGGAAAAACAAGATAATTTCGCACGATGCGGGATTTCCTCAAAACGTGATTTTCTGAAAAATTTTGACGAAAGAAAATTCTCCTTTTGGTTCTCTTTAGATGCTACATGTTAAGACGTACACGCCACAACAATTCGAGATACAACGTGTAGTTTTGGAGATACAAGCTAATTTTGTACTATGTGTTATTTCTTCTCGTAAATAGTTTCCAATGCGTACGTATATGTCTTTACTCTGCAAAACTATATTTCCTTATGAAGTGGTATTCTTACCTATCCTTTCGAGAGAAAACTGTCCTGTGCCTTCTCTTTTGAGGCTACACACTTAGACATGCACGCAACATGAAAGCTTTTCGACTTACAACGTGTTGTTTAGGAAACACAAGATAATTTCGCACGATGCGGGATTTCCTTAAAACGTGATTTTCTGAAAAATTTTGACGAAAGAAAATTCTCCTTTTGGTTCTCTTTAGATGCTACATGTTAAGACGTACACGCCACAACAATTCTTTTCGAGTTACAACGTGTAGTTTTGGAGATACAAGCTAATTTTGTACAATGCGTTGTTTCTTCTCGTAAAGTGTTTTCAATACGTACGTATTTGTCTTTACTCTCCAAAATTGTACTTCCTTATAACGGGGTATTCTACAATATTCTTTCGAGAGAAAACTCTCCTGTGCCTTCTCTTTTGAGGCTACACACTTAGACATACACGCAACATGAAAGCTTTTCGACTTACAACGTGTTGTTTAGGAAAAACAAGATAATTTCGCACGATGCGGGATTTCCTTAAAACGTGATTTTCTGAAAAATTTTGACGAAAGAAAATTCTCCTTTTGGTTCTCTTTAGATGCTACATGTTAAGACGTACACGCCACAACAATTCTTTTCGAGATACAACATGTAGTTTTGGAGATACAAGCTAATTTTGTACTATGCGTTATTTCTTCTCGTAAAGAGTTTCCAATGCGTACGTATATGTCTTTACTCTGCAAAACTGTATTTCCTTATGAAGTGGTATTCTTACATATCCTTTCGAGAGAAAACTGTCCTGTGCCTTCTCTTTTGAGGCTACACACTTAGACATACACGCAACATGAAAGCTTTTCGACTTACAACGTGTTGTTTAGGAAAAACAAGATAATTTCGCACGATGCGGGATTTCCTTAAAACGTGATTTTCTGAAAAATTTTGACGAAAGAAAATTCTCCTTTTGGTTCTCTTTAGATGCTACATGTTAAGACGTACACGCCACAACAATTCTTATCCAGATACAACGTGTAGTTTTGGAGATACAAGCTAATTTTGTACTATGCGTTATTTCTTCTCGAAAAGAATTTCCAATGCGTACGTATATGTCTTTACTCTGCAAAACTGTATTTCCTTATGAAGTGGTATTCTTACATATCCTTTCGAGAGAAAACTGTCCTGTGCCTTCTCTTTTGAGGCTACACACTTAGACATACACGCAACATGAAAGCTTTTCGACTTACAACGTGTTGTTTAGGAAAAACAAGATAATTTCGCACGATGCGGGATTTCCTCAAAACGTGATTTTCTGAAAAATTTTGACGAAAGAAAATTCTCCTTTTGGTTCTCTTTAGATGCTACATGTTAAGACGTACACGCCACAACAATTCGAGATACAACGTGTAGTTTTGGAGATACAAGCTAATTTTGTACTATGTGTTATTTCTTCTCGTAAATAGTTTCCAATGCGTACGTATATGTCTTTACTCTGCAAAACTATATTTCCTTATGAAGTGGTATTCTTACCTATCCTTTCGAGAGAAAACTGTCCTGTGCCTTCTCTTTTGAGGCTACACACTTAGACATGCACGCAACATGAAAGCTTTTCGACTTACAACGTGTTGTTTAGGAAACACAAGATAATTTCGCACGATGCGGGATTTCCTTAAAACGTGATTTTCTGAAAAATTTTGACGAAAGAAAATTCTCCTTTTGGTTCTCTTTAGATGCTACATGTTAAGACGTACACGCCACAACAATTCTTTTCGAGTTACAACGTGTAGTTTTGGAGATACAAGCTAATTTTGTACAATGCGTTGTTTCTTCTCGTAAAGTGTTTTCAATACGTACGTATTTGTCTTTACTCTCCAAAATTGTACTTCCTTATAACGGGGTATTCTACAATATTCTTTCGAGAGAAAACTCTCCTGTGCCTTCTCTTTTGAGGCTACACACTTAGACATACACGCAACATGAAAGCTTTTCGACTTACAACGTGTTGTTTAGGAAAAACAAGATAATTTCGCACGATGCGGGATTTCCTTAAAACGTGATTTTCTGAAAAATTTTGACGAAAGAAAATTCTCCTTTTGGTTCTCTTTAGATGCTACATGTTAAGACGTACACGCCACAACAATTCTTTTCGAGATACAACATGTAGTTTTGGAGATACAAGCTAATTTTGTACTATGCGTTATTTCTTCTCGTAAAGAGTTTCCAATGCGTACGTATATGTCTTTACTCTGCAAAACTGTATTTCCTTATGAAGTGGTATTCTTACATATCCTTTCGAGAGAAAACTGTCCTGTGCCTTCTCTTTTGAGGCTACACACTTAGACATACACGCAACATGAAAGCTTTTCGACTTACAACGTGTTGTTTAGGAAAAACAAGATAATTTCGCACGATGCGGGATTTCCTTAAAACGTGATTTTCTGAAAAATTTTGACGAAGGAAAATTCTCCTTTTGGTTCTCTTTAGATGCTACATGTTAAGACGTACACGCCACAACAATTCTTTGCCAGATACAACATGTAGTTTTGGAGATACAAGCTAATTTTGTACTATGCGTTATTTCTTCTCGTAAAGAGTTTCCAATGCGTAAGTATATGTCTTTACTCTGCAAAACTGTATTTCCTTATGAAGTGGTATTCTTACATATCCTTTCGAGAGAAAACTGTCCTGTGCCTTCTCTTTTGAGGCTACACACTTAGACATACACGCAACATGAAAGCTTTTCGACTTACAACGTGTTGTTTAGGAAAAACAAGATAATTTCGCACGATGCGTGATTTCCTTAAAACGTGATTTTCTGAAAAATTTTGACGAAAGAAAATTCTCCTTTTGGTTCTCTTTAGATGCTACATGTTAAGACGTACACGCCACAACAATTCTTTTCGAGATACAACATGTAGTTTTGGAGATACAAGCTAATTTTGTACTCTGCGTTATTTCTTCTCGTAAAGAGTTTCCAATGCGTACGTATATGTCTTTACTCTGCAAAACTGTATTTCCTTATGAAGTGGTATTCTTACATATCCTTTCGAGAGAAAACTGTCCTGTGCCTTCTCTTTTGAGGCTACACACTTAGACATACACGCAACATGAAAGCTTTTCGACTTACAACGTGTTGTTTAGGAAGAACAAGATAATTTCGCACGATGCGGGATTTCCTTAAAACGTGATTTTCTGAAAAATTTTGACGAAAGAAAATTCTCCTTTTGGTTCTCTTTAGATGCTACATGTTAAGACGTACACGCCACAACAATTCTTTTCGGGATACAGCATGTAGTTTTGGAGATACAAGCTAATTTTGTACGATGCGTTATTTCTTCTCGTAAAGAGTTTCCAATGCGTACGTATATGTCTTTACTCTGCAAAACTGTATTTCCTTATGAAGTGGTATTCTTACATATCCTTTCGAGAGAAAACTGTCCTGTGCCTTCTCTTTTGAGGCTACACACTTAGACATAAACGCAACATGAAAGCTTTTCAACTTACAACGTGTTATTTAGGAAAAACAACATAATTTCGCACGATGCGGGATTTCCTTAAAACGTGATTTTCTGAAAAATTTTGACGAAAGAAAATTCTCCTTTTGGTTCTCTTTAGATGCTACATGTTAAGACGTACACGCCACAACAATTCTTTTCGAGTTACAACGTGTAATTTTGGAGATACAAGCTAACTTTTTACAATGCGTTGTTTCTTCTCGTAAAGTGTTTTCAATACGTACGTATTTGTCTTTACTCTCCAAAATTGTACTTCCTTATAACGCGGTATTCTACAATATTCTTTCGAGAGAAAACTCTCCTGTGCCTTCTCTTTTGAGGCTACACACTTAGACATACACGCAACATGAAAGCTTTTCGACTTACAACGTGTTGTTTAGGAAAAACAAGATAATTTCGCACGATGCGGGATTTCCTTAAAACGTGATTTTCTGAAAAATTTTGACGAAAGAAAATTCTCCTTTTGGTTCTCTTTAGATGCTACATGTTAAGACGTACACGCCACAACAATTCTTTTCGAGATACAACATGTAGTTTTGGAGATACAAGCTAATTTTGTACTATGCGTTATTTCTTCTCGTAAAGAGTTTCCAATGCGTACGTATATGTCTTTACTCTGCAAAACTGTATTTCCTTATGAAGTGGTATTCTTACATATCCTTTCGAGAGAAAACTGTCCTGTGCCTTCTCTTTTGAGGCTACACACTTAGACATACACGCAACATGAAAGCTTTTCGACTTACAACGTGTTGTTTAGGAAAAACAAGATAATTTCGCACGATGCGGGATTTCCTTAAAACGTGATTTTCTGAAAAATTTTGACGAAAGAAAATTCTCCTTTTGGTTCTCTTTAGATGCTACATGTTAAGACGTACACGCCACAACAATTCTTTTCGAGATACAACATGTAGTTTTGGAGATACAAGCTAATTTTGTACTATGCGTTATTTCTTCTCGTAAAGAGTTTCCAATGCGTACGTATATGTCTTTACTCTGCAAAACTGTATTTCCATATGAAGTGGTATTCTTACATATCCTTTCGAGAGAAAACTGTCCTGTGCCTTCTCTTTTGAGGCTACACACTTAGACATACACGCAACATGAAAGCTTTTCGACTTACAACGTGTTGTTTAGGAAAAACAAGACAATTTCGCACGATGCGGGATTTCCTTAAAACGTGATTTTCTGAAAAATTTTGACGAAAGAAAATTCTCCTTTTGGTTCTCTTTAGATGCTACATGTTAAGACGTACACGCCACAGCAATTCTTTTCGAGATACAACGTGTAGTTTTGGAGATACAAGCTAATTTTGTACTATGCGTTATTTCTTCTCGTAAAGAGTTTCCAAAGCGTACGTATATGTCTTTACTCTGCAAAACTGTATTTCCTTATGAAGTGGTATTCTTACATATCCTTTCGAGAGAAAACTGTCCTGTGCCTTCTCTTTTGAGGCTACACACTTAGACATACACGCAACATGAAAGCTTTTCGACTTACAACGTGTTGTTTAGGAAAAACAAGATAATTTCGCACGATGCGGGATTTCCTTAAAACGTGATTTTCTGAAAAATTTTGACGAAAGAAAATTCTCCTTTTGGTTCTCTTTAGATGCTACATGTTAAGACGTACACGCCACAACAATTCTTTTCGAGATACAACGTGTAGTTTTGGAGATACAAGCTAATTTTGTACTGTGCGTTATTTCTTCTCTTAAAGAGTTTCCAATGCGTACGTATATGTCTTTACTCTGCAAAACTGTATTTCCTTATGAAGTGGTATTCTTACATATCCTTTCGAGAGAAAACTGTCCTGTGCCTTCTCTTTTGAGGCTACACACTTAGACATACACGCAACATGAAAGCTTTTCAACTTACAACGTGTTGTTTAGGAAAAACAAGATAATTTCGCACGATGCGGGATTTCCTTAAAACGTGATTTTCTGAAAAATTTTGACGAAAGAAAATTCTCCTTTTGGTTCTCTTTAGATGCTACATGTTAAGACGTACACGCCACAACAATTCTTTTCGAGATACAACGTGTAGTTTTGGAGATACAAGCTAATTTTGTACTATGCGTTATTTCTTCTCGTAAAAAGTTTCCAAAGCGTACGTATATGTCTTTACTCTGCAAAACTGTATTTCCTTATGAAGTGGTATTCTTACATATCCTTTCGAGAGAAAAATGTCCTGTGCCTTCTCTTTTGAGGCTACACACTTAGACATACACGCAACATGAAAGCTTTTCGACTTACAACGTGTTGTTTAGGAAAAACAAGATAATTTCGCACGATGCGGGATTTCCTTAAAACGTGATTTTCTGAAAAATTTTGACGAAAGAAAATTCTCCTTTTGGTTCTCTTTAGATGCTACATGTTAAGACGTACACGCCACAACAATTCTTTTCGAGATACAACATGTAGTTTTGGAGATACAAGCTAATTTTGTACTCTGCGTTATTTCTTCTCCTAAAGAGTTTCCAATGCGTACGTATATGTCTTTACTCTGCAAAACTGTATTTCCTTATGAAGTGGTATTCTTACATATCCTTTCGAGAGAAAACTGTCCTGTGCCTTCTCTTTTGAGGCTACACACTTAGACATACACGCAACATGAAAGCTTTTCGACTTACAACGTGTTATTTAGGAAAAACAACATAATTTCGCACGATGCGGGATTTCCTTAAAACGTGATTTTCTGAAAAATTTTGACGAAAGAAAATTCTCCTTTTGGTTCTCTTTAGATGCTACATGTTAAGACGTACACGCCACAACAATTCTTTTCGAGTTACAACGTGTAGTTTTGGAGATACAAGCTAACTTTTTACAATGCGTTGTTTCTTCTCGTAAAGTGTTTTCAATACGTACGTATTTGTCTTTACTCTCCAAAATTGTACTTCCTTATAACGGGGTATTCTACAATATTCTTTCGAGAGAAAACTCTCCTGTGCCTTCTCTTTTGAGGCTACACACTTAGACATACACGCAACATGAAAGCTTTTCGACTTACAACGTGTTGTTTAGGAAAAACAAGATAATTTCGCACGATGCGGGATTTCCTTAAAACGTGATTTTCTGAAAAATTTTGACGAAAGAAAATTCTCCTTTTGGTTCTCTTTAGATACTACATGTTAAGACGTACACGCCACAACAATTCTTTTCGAGATACAACATGTAGTTTTGGAGATACAAGCTAATTTTGTACTATGCGTTATTTCTTCTCGTAAAGAGTTTCCAATGCGTACGTATATGTCTTTACTCTGCAAAACTGTATTTCCTTATGAAGTGGTATTCTTACATATCCTTTCGAGAGAAAACTGTCCTGTGCCTTCTCTTTTGAGGCTACACACTTAGACATACACGCAACATGAAAGCTTTTCGACTTACAACGTGTTGTTTAGGAAAAACAAGATAATTTCGCACGATGCGGGATTTCCTTAAAACGTGATTTTCTGAAAAATTTTGACGAAAGAAAATTCTCCTTTTGGTTCTCTTTAGATGCTACATGTTAAGACGTACACGCCACAACAATTCTTTTGGAGATACAACATGTAGTTTTGGAGATACAAGCTAATTTTGTACTATGCGTTATTTCTTCTCGTAAAGAGTTTCCAATGCGTACGTATATGTCTTTACTCTGCAAAACTGTATTTCCATATGAAGTGGTATTCTTACATATCCTTTCGAGAGAAAACTGTCCTGTGCCTTCTCTTTTGAGGCTACACACTTAGACATACACGCAACATGAAAGCTTTTCGACTTACAACGTGTTGTTTAGGAAAAACAAGACAATTTCGCACGATGCGGGATTTCCTTAAAACGTGATTTTCTGAAAAATTTTGACGAAAGAAAATTCTCCTTTTGGTTCTCTTTAGATGCTACATGTTAAGACGTACACGCCACAGCAATTCTTTTCGAGATACAACGTGTAGTTTTGGAGATACAAGCTAATTTTGTACTATGCGTTATTTCTTCTCGTAAAGAGTTTCCAAAGCGTACGTATATGTCTTTACTCTGCAAAACTGTATTTCCTTATGAAGTGGTATTCTTACATATCCTTTCGAGAGAAAACTGTCCTGTGCCTTCTCTTTTGAGGCTACACACTTAGACATACACGCAACATGAAAGCTTTTCGACTTACAACGTGTTGTTTAGGAAAAACAAGATAATTTCGCACGATGCGGGATTTCCTTAAAACGTGATTTTCTGAAAAATTTTGACGAACGAAAATTCTCCTTTTGGTTCTCTTTAGATGCTACATGTTAAGACGTACACGCCACAACAATTCTTTTCGAGATACAACGTGTAGTTTTGGAGATACAAGCTAATTTTGTACTGTGCGTTATTTCTTCTCTTAAAGAGTTTCCAATGCGTACGTATATGTCTTTACTCTGCAAAACTGTATTTCCTTATGAAGTGGTATTCTTACATATCCTTTGGAGAGAAAACTGTCCTGTGCCTTCTCTTTTGAGGCTACACACTTAGACATACACGCAACATGAAAGCTTTTCAACTTACAACGTGTTGTTTAGGAAAAACAAGATAATTTCGCACGATGCGGGATTTCCTTAAAACGTGATTTTCTGAAAAATTTTGACGAAAGAAAATTCTCCTTTTGGTTCTCTTTAGATGCTACATGTTAAGACGTACACGCCACAACAATTCTTTTCGAGATACAACGTGTAGTTTTGGAGATACAAGCTAATTTTGTACTATGCGTTATTTCTTCTCGTAAAATGTTTCCAAAGCGTACGTATATGTCTTTACTCTGCAAAACTGTATTTCCTTATGAAGTGGTATTCTTACATATCCTTTCGAGAGAAAAATGTCCTGTGCCTTCTTTTTTGAGGCTACACACTTAGACATACACGCAACATGAAAGCTTTTCGTCTTACAACGTGTTGTTAGGAAAAACAAGATAATTTCGCACGATGCGGGATTTCCTTAAAACGTGATTTTCTGAAAAATTTTGACGAAAGAAAATTCTCCTTTTGGTTCTCTTTAGATGCTACATGTTAAGACGTACACGCCACAACAATTCTTTTCGAGATACAACGTGTAGTTTTGGAGATACAAGCTAATTTTGTACTCTGCGTTATTTCTTCTCGTAAAGAGTTTCCAATGCGTACGTATATGTCTTTACTCTGCAAAACTGTATTTCCTTATGAAGTGGTATTCTTACATATCCTTTCGAGAGAAAACTGTCCTGTGCCTTCTCTTTTGAGGCTACACACTTAGACATACACGCAACATGAAAGCTTTTCAACTTAAAACGTGTTGTTTAGGAAAAACAAGATAATTTCGCACGATGCGGGATTTCCTTAAAACGTGATTTTCTGAAAAATTTTGACGAAAGAAAATTCTCCTTTTGGTTCTCTTTAGATGCTACATGTTAAGACGTACACGCCACAAGAATTCTTTTCGAGATACAGCATGTAGTTTTGGAGATACAAGCTAATTTTGTACTATGCGTTATTTCTTCTTGTAAAGAGTTTCCAATTCGTACGTATATGTCTTTACTCTGCAAAACTGTATTTCCTTATGAAGTGGTATTCTTACATATCCTTTCGAGAGAAAACTGTCCTGTGCCTTCTCTTTTGAGGCTACACACTTAGACATACACGCAACATGAAAGCTTTTCGACTTACAACGTGTTGTTTAGGAAAAACAAGATAATTTCGCACGATGCGGGATTTCCTTAAAACGTGATTTTCTGAAAAATTTTGATGAAAGAAAATTCTCCTTTTGGTTCTCTTTAGATGCTACATGTTAAGACGTACACGCCACAACAATTCTTTTCGAGATACAACGTGTAGTTTTGGAGATACAAGCTAATTTTGTACTGTGCGTTATTTCTTCTCTTAAAGAGTTTCCAATGCGTACGTATATGTCTTTACTCTGCAAAACTGTATTTCCTTATGAAGTGGTATTCTTACATATCCTTTGGAGAGAAAACTGTCCTGTGCCTTCTCTTTTGAGGCTACACACTTAGACATACACGCAACATGAAAGCTTTTCAACTTACAACGTGTTGTTTAGGAAAAACAAGATAATTTCGCACGATGCGGGATTTCCTTAAAACGTGATTTTCTGAAAAATTTTGACGAAAGAAAATTCTCCTTTTGGTTCTCTTTAGATGCTACATGTTAAGACGTACACGCCACAACAATTCTTTTCGAGATACAACGTGTAGTTTTGGAGATACAAGCTAATTTTGTACTATGCGTTATTTCTTCTCGTAAAATGTTTCCAAAGCGTACGTATATGTCTTTACTCTGCAAAACTGTATTTCCTTATGAAGTGGTATTCTTACATATCCTTTCGAGAGAAAAATGTCCTGTGCCTTCTCTTTTGAGGCTACACACTTAGACATACACGCAACATGAAAGCTTTTCGACTTACAACGTGTTGTTTAGGAAAAACAAGATAATTTCGCACGATGCGGGATTTCCTTAAAACGTGATTTTCTGAAAAATTTTGACGAAAGAAAATTCTCCTTTTAGTTCTCTTTAGATGCTACATGTTAAGACGTACACGCCACAACAATTCTTTTCGAGATACAACGTGTAGTTTTGGAGATACAAGCTAATTTTGTACTCTGCGTTATTTCTTCTCGTAAAGAGTTTCCAATGCGTACGTATATGTCTTTACTGTGCAAAACTGTATTTCCTTATGAAGTGGTATTCTTACATATCCTTTCGAGAGAAAACTGTCCTGTGCCTTCTCTTTTGAGGCTACACACTTAGACATACACGCAACATGAAAGCTTTTCAACTTACAACGTGTTGTTTAGGAAAAACAAGATAATTTCGCACGATGCGGGATTTCCTTAAAACGTGATTTTCTGAAAAATTTTGACGAAAGAAAATTCTCCTTTTGGTTCTCTTTAGATGCTACATGTTAAGACGTACACGCCACAAGAATTCTTTTCGAGATACAGCATGTAGTTTTGGAGATACAAGCTAATTTTGTACTATGCGTTATTTCTTCTTGTAAAGAGTTTCCAATTCGTACGTATATGTCTTTACTCTGCAAAACTGTATTTCCTTATGAAGTGGTATTCTTACATATCCTTTCGAGAGAAAACTGTCCTGTGCCTTCTCTATTGAGGCTACACACTTAGACATACACGCAACATGAAAGCTTTTCGACTTACAACGTGTTGTTTAGGAAAAACAAGATAATTTCGCACGATGCGGGATTTCCTTAAAACGTGATTTTCTGAAAAATTTTGACGAAAGAAAATTCTCCTTTTGGTTCTCTTTAGATGCTACATGTTAAGACGTACACGCCACAACAATTCTTTTCGAGATACAACGTGTAGTTTTGGAGATACAAGCTAATTTTGTACTCTGCGTTATTTCTTCTCGTAAAGAGTTTCCAATGCGTACGTATATGTCTTTACTCTGCAAAACTGTATTTCCTTATGAAGTGGTATTCTTACATATCCTTTCGAGAGAAAACTGTCCTGTGCCTTCACTTTTGAGGCTACACACTTAGACATACACGCAACATGAAAGCTTTTCGACTTACAACGTGTTGTTTAGGAAAAACAAGATAATTTCGCACGATGCGGGATTTCCTTAAAACGTGATTTTCTGAAAAATTTTGACGAAAGAAAATTCTCCTTTTGGTTCTCTTTAGATGCTACATGTTAAGACGTACACGCCACAACTATTCTTTTCGAGATACAACATGTAGTTTTGGAGATACAAGCTAATTTTGTACTATGCGTTATTTCTTCTTGTAAAGAGTTTCCAATTCGTACGTATATGTCTTTACTCTGTAAAACTGTATTTCCTTATGAAGTGGTATTCTTACATATCCTTTCGAGAGAAAACTGTCCTGTGCCTTCTCTTTTGAGGCTACACACTTAGACATACACGCAACATGAAAGCTTTTCGACTTACAACGTGTTGTTTAGGAAAAACAAGATAATTTCGCACGATGCGGGATTTCCTTAAAACGTGATTTTCTGAAAAATTTTGACGAAAGAAAATTCTCCTTTTGGTTCTCTTTAGATGCTACATGTTAAGACGTACACGCCACAACAATTCTTTTCGAGATACAACGTGTAGTTTTGGAGATACAAGCTAATTTTGTACTCTGCGTTATTTCTTCTCGTAAAGAGTTTCCAATGCGTACGTATATGTCTTTACTCTGCAAAACTGTATTTCCTTATGAAGTGGTATTCTTACATATCCTTTCGAGAGAAAACTGTCCTGTGCCTTCACTTTTGAGGCTACACACTTAGACATACACGCAACATGAAAGCTTTTCGACTTACAACGTGTTGTTTAGGAAAAACAAGATAATTTTGCACGATGCGGGATTTCCTTAAAACGTGATTTTCTGAAAAATTTTGACGAAAGAAAATTCTCCTTTTGGTTCTCTTTAGATGGTACATGTTAAGACGTACACGCCACAACTATTCTTTTCGAGATACAACATGTAGTTTTGGACATACAAGCTAATTTAGTACTCTGCGTTATTTCTTCTCGTAAAGAGTTTCCAATGCGTACGTATATGTCTTTACTCTGCAAAACTGTATTTCCTTATGAAGTGGTATTCCTACATATCCTTTCGAGAGAAAACTGTCCTGTGCCTTCTCTTTTGAGGCTACACACTTAGACATACACGCAACATGAAAGCTTTTCGACTTACAACGTGTTGTTTAGGAAGAACAAGATAATTTCGCACGATGCGGGATTTCCTTAAAACGTGATTTTCTGAAAAATTTTGACGAAAGAAAATTCTCCTTTTGGTTCTCTTTAGATGCTACATGTTAAGACGTACACGCCACAACAATTCTTTTCGAGATACAACATGTAGTTTTTGAGATACAAGCTAATTTTGTACTATGCGTTATTTCTTCTCGTAAAGAGTTTCCAATGCGTACGTATATGTCTTTACTCTGCAAAACTGTATTTCCTTATGAAGTGGTATTCTTACATATCCTTTCGAGAGAAAACTGTCCTGTGCCTTCTCTTTTGAGGCTACACACTTAGACATACACGCAACATGAAAGCTTTTCGACTTACAACGTGTTGTTTAGGAAGAACAAGATAATTTCGCACGATGCGGGATTTCCTTAAAACGTGATTTTCTGAAAAATTTTGACGAAAGAAAATTCTCCTTTTGGTTCTCTTTAGATGCTACATGTTAAGACGTACACGCCACAACAATTCTTTTCGAGATACAACATGTAGTTTTGGAGATACAAGCTAATTTTGTACTATGCGTTATTTCTTCTCGTAAAGAGTTTCCAATGCGTACGTATATGTCTTTACTCTGCAAAACTGTATTTCCATATGAAGTGGTATTCTTACATATCCTTTTGAGAGAAAACTGTCCTGTGCCTTCTCTTTTGAGGCTACACACTTAGACATACACGCAACATGAAAGCTTTTCGACTTACAACGTGTTGTTTAGGAAAAACAAGACAATTTCGCACGATGCGGGATTTCCTTAAAACGTGATTTTCTGAAAAATTTTGACGAAAGAAAATTCTCCTTTTGGTTCTCTTTAGATGCTACATGTTAAGACGTACACGCCACAACAATTCTTTTCGAGATACAACGTGTAGTTTTGGAGATACAAGCTAATTTTGTACTCTGCGTTATTTCTTCTCGTAAAGAGTTTCCAATGCGTACGTATATGTCTTTACTGTGCAAAACTGTATTTCCTTATGAAGTGGTATTCTTACATATCCTTTCGAGAGAAAACTGTCCTGTGCCTTCTCTTTTGAGGCTACACACTTAGACATACACGCAACATGAAAGCTTTTCAACTTACAACGTGTTGTTTAGGAAAAACAAGATAATTTCGCACGATGCGGGATTTCCTTAAAACGTGATTTTCTGAAAAATTTTGACGAAAGAAAATTCTCCTTTTGGTTCTCTTTAGATGCTACATGTTAAGACGTACACGCCACAACAATTCTTTTCGGGATACAGCATGTAGTTTTGGAGATACAAGCTAATTTTGTACTATGCGTTATTTCTTCTTGTAAAGAGTTTCCAATTCGTATGTATATGTCTTTACTCTGCAAAACTGTATTTCCTTATGAAGTGGTATTTTTACATATCCTTTCGAGAGAAAACTGTCCTGTGCCTTCTCTTTTGAGGCTACACACTTAGACATACACGCAACATGAAAGCTTTTCGACTTACAACGTGTTATTTAGGAAAAACAACATAATTTCGCACGATGCGGGATTTCCTTAAAACGTGATTTTCTGAAAAATTTTGACGAAAGAAAATTCTCCTTTTGGTTCTCTTTAGATGCTACATGTTAAGACGTACACGCCACAACAATTCTTTTCGAGTTACAACGTGTAATTTTGGAGATACAAGCTAACTTTTTACAATGCGTTGTTTCTTCTCGTAAAGTGTTTTCAATACGTACGTATTTGTCTTTACTCTCCAAAATTGTACTTCCTTATAACGGGGTATTCTACAATATTCTTTCGAGAGAAAACTCTCCTGTGCCTTCTCTTTTGAGGCTACACACTTAGACATACACGCAACATGAAAGCTTTTCGACTTACAACGTGTTGTTTAGGAAAAACAAGATAATTTCGCACGATGCGGGATTTCCTTAAAACGTGATTTTCTGAAAAATTTTGACGAAAGAAAATTCTCCTTTTGGTTCTCTTTAGATACTACATGTTAAGACGTACACGCCACAACAATTCTTTTCGAGATACAACATGTAGTTTTGGAGATACAAGCTAATTTTGTACTATGCGTTATTTCTTCTCGTAAAGAGTTTCCAAAGCGTACGTATATGTCTTTACTCTGCAAAACTGTATTTCCTTATGAAGTGGTATTCTTACATATCCTTTCGAGAGAAAACTGTCCTGTGCCTTCTCTTTTGAGGCTACACACTTAGACATACACGCAACATGAAAGCTTTTCGACTTACAACGTGTTGTTTAGGAAAAACAAGATAATTTCGCACGATGCGGGATTTCCTTAAAACGTGATTTTCTGAAAAATTTTGACGAAAGAAAATTCTCCTTTTGGTTCTCTTTAGATGCTACATGTTAAGACGTACACGCCACAACAATTCTTTTGGAGATACAACATGTAGTTTTGGAGATACAAGCTAATTTTGTACTATGCGTTATTTCTTCTCGTAAAGAGTTTCCAATGCGTATGTATATGTCTTTACTCTGCAAAACTGTATTTCCATATGAAGTGGTATTCTTACATATCCTTTCGAGAGAAAACTGTCCTGTGCCTTCTCTTTTGAGGCTACACACTTAGACATACACGCAACATGAAAGCTTTTCGACTTACAACGTGTTGTTTAGGAAAAACAAGACAATTTCGCACGATGCGGGATTTCCTTAAAACGTGATTTTCTGAAAAATTTTGACGAAAGAAAATTCTCCTTTTGGTTCTCTTTAGATGCTACATGTTAAGACGTACACGCCACAGCAATTCTTTTCGAGATACAACGTGTAGTTTTGGAGATACAAGCTAATTTTGTACTATGCGTTTATTTCTTCTCGTAAAGAGTTTCCAAAGCGTACGTATATGTCTTTACTCTGCAAAACTGTATTTCCTTATGAAGTGGTATTCTTACATATCCTTTCGAGAGAAAACTGTCCTGTGCCTTCTCTTTTGAGGCTACACACTTAGACATACACGCAACATGAAAGCTTTTCGACTTACAACGTGTTGTTTAGGAAAAACAAGATAATTTCGCACGATGCGGGATTTCCTTAAAACGTGATTTTCTGAAAAATTTTGACGAACGAAAATTCTCCTTTTGGTTCTCTTTAGATGCTACATGTTAAGACGTACACGCCACAACAAATTCTTTTCGAGATACAACGTGTAGTTTTGGAGATACAAGCTAATTTTGTACTGTGCGTTATTTCTTCTCTTAAAGAGTTTCCAATGCGTACGTATATGTCTTTACTCTGCAAAACTGTATTTCCTTATGAAGTGGTATTCTTACATATCCTTTGGAGAGAAAACTGTCCTGTGCCTTCTCTTTTGAGGCTACACACTTAGACATACACGCAACATGAAAGCTTTTCAACTTACAACGTGTTGTTTAGGAAAAACAAGATAATTTCGCACGATGCGGGATTTCCTTAAAACGTGATTTTCTGAAAATTTTGACGAAAGAAAATTCTCCTTTTGGTTCTCTTTAGATGCTACATGTTAAGACGTACACGCCACAACAATTCTTTTCGAGATACAACGTGTAGTTTTGGAGATACAAGCTAATTTTGTACTATGCGTTATTTCTTCTCGTAAAATGTTTCCAAAGCGTACGTATATGTCTTTACTCTGCAAAACTGTATTTCCTTATGAAGTGGTATTCTTACATATCCTTTCGAGAGAAAAATGTCCTGTGCCTTCTCTTTTGAGGCTACACACTTAGACATACACGCAACATGAAAGCTTTTCGTCTTACAACGTGTTGTTAGGAAAAACAAGATAATTTCGCACGATGCGGGATTTCCTTAAAACGTGATTTTCTGAAAAATTTTGACGAAAGAAAATTCTCCTTTTGGTTCTCTTTAGATGCTACATGTTAAGACGTACACGCCACAACAATTCTTTTCGAGATACAACGTGTAGTTTTGGAGATACAAGCTAATTTTGTACTCTGCGTTATTTCTTCTCGTAAAGAGTTTCCAATGCGTACGTATATGTCTTTACTGTGCAAAACTGTATTTCCTTATGAAGTGGTATTCTTACATATCCTTTCGAGAGAAAACTGTCCTGTGCCTTCTCTTTTGAGGCTACACACTTAGACATACACGCAACATGAAAGCTTTTCAACTTACAACGTGTTGTTTAGGAAAAACAAGATAATTTCGCACGATGCGGGATTTCCTTAAAACGTGATTTTCTGAAAAATTTTGACGAAAGAAAATTCTCCTTTTGGTTCTCTTTAGATGCTACATGTTAAGACGTACACGCCACAAGAATTCTTTTCGAGATACAGCATGTAGTTTTGGAGATACAAGCTAATTTTGTACTATGCGTTATTTCTTCTTGTAAAGAGTTTCCAATTCGTACGTATATGTCTTTACTCTGCAAAACTGTATTTCCTTATGAAGTGGTATTCTTACATATCCTTTCGAGAGAAAACTGTCCTGTGCCTTCTCTATTGAGGCTACACACTTAGACATACACGCAACATGAAAGCTTTTCGACTTACAACGTGTTGTTTAGGAAAAACAAGATAATTTCGCACGATGCGGGATTTCCTTAAAACGTGATTTTCTGAAAAATTTTGACGAAAGAAAATTCTCCTTTTGGTTCTCTTTAGATGCTACATGTTAAGATGTACACGCCACAACAATTCTTTTCGAGATACAACGTGTAGTTTTGGAGATACAAGCTAATTTTGTACTCTGCGTTATTTCTTCTCGTAAAGAGTTTCCAATGCGTACGTATATGTCTTTACTCTGCAAAACTGTATTTCCTTATGAAGTGGTATTCTTACATATCCTTTCGAGAGAAAACTGTCCTGTGCCTTCACTTTTGAGGCTACACACTTAGACATACACGCAACATGAAAGCTTTTCGACTTACAACGTGTTGTTTAGGAAAAACAAGATAATTTCGCACGATGCGGGATTTCCTTAAAACGTGATTTTCTGAAAAATTTTGACGAAAGAAAATTCTCCTTTTGGTTCTCTTTAGATGCTACATGTTAAGACGTACACGCCACAACTATTCTTTTCGAGATACAACATGTAGTTTTGGAGATACAAGCTAATTTTGTACTATGCGTTATTTCTTCTTGTAAAGAGTTTCCAATTCGTACGTATATGTCTTTACTCTGTAAAACTGTATTTCCTTATGAAGTGGTATTCTTACATATCCTTTCGAGAGAAAACTGTCCTGTGCCTTCTCTTTTGAGGCTACACACTTAGACATACACGCAACATGAAAGCTTTTCGACTTACAACGTGTTGTTTAGGAAAAACAAGATAATTTCGCACGATGCGGGATTTCCTTAAAACGTGATTTTCTGAAAAATTTTGACGAAAGAAAATTCTCCTTTTGGTTCTCTTTAGATGCTACATGTTAAGACGTACACGCCACAACAATTCTTTTCGAGATACAACGTGTAGTTTTGGAGATACAAGCTAATTTTGTACTCTGCGTTATTTCTTCTCGTAAAGAGTTTCCAATGCGTACGTATATGTCTTTACTCTGCAAAACTGTATTTCCTTATGAAGTGGTATTCTTACATATCCTTTCGAGAGAAAACTGTCCTGTGCCTTCACTTTTGAGGCTACACACTTAGACATACACGCAACATGAAAGCTTTTCGACTTACAACGTGTTGTTTAGGAAAAACAAGATAATTTTGCACGATGCGGGATTTCCTTAAAACGTGATTTTCTGAAAAATTTTGACGAAAGAAAATTCTCCTTTTGGTTCTCTTTAGATGGTACATGTTAAGACGTACACGCCACAACTATTCTTTTCGAGATACAACATGTAGTTTTGGACATACAAGCTAATTTAGTACTCTGCGTTATTTCTTCTCGTAAAGAGATTCCAATGCGTACGTATATGTCTTTACTCTGCAAAACTGTATTTCCTTATGAAGTGGTATTCCTACATATCCTTTCGAGAGAAAACTGTCCTGTGCCTTCTCTTTTGAGGCTACACACTTAGACATACACGCAACATGAAAGCTTTTCGACTTACAACGTGTTGTTTAGGAAGAACAAGATAATTTCGCACGATGCGGGATTTCCTTAAAACGTGATTTCTGAAAAATTTTGACGAAAGAAAATTCTCCTTTTGGTTCTCTTTAGATGCTACATGTTAAGACGTACACGCCACAACAATTCTTTTCGAGATACAACATGTAGTTTTGGAGATACAAGCTAATTTTGTACTATGCGTTATTTCTTCTCGTAAAGAGTTTCCAATGCGTACGTATATGTCTTTACTCTGCAAAACTGTATTTCCTTATGAAGTGGTATTCTTACATATCCTTTCGAGAGAAAACTGTCCTGTGCCTTCTCTTTTGAGGCTACACACTTAGACATACACGCAACATGAAAGCTTTTCGACTTACAACGTGTTGTTTAGGAAGAACAAGATAATTTCGCACGATGCGGGATTTCCTTAAAACGTGATTTCTGAAAAATTTTGACGAAAGAAAATTCTCCTTTTGGTTCTCTTTAGATGCTACATGTTAAGACGTACACGCCACAACAATTCTTTTCGAGATACAACATGTAGTTTTGGAGATACAAGCTAATTTTGTACTATGCGTTATTTCTTCTCGTAAAGAGTTTCCAATGCGTACGTATATGTCTTTACTCTGCAAAACTGTATTTCCATATGAAGTGGTATTCTTACATATCCTTTTGAGAGAAAACTGTCCTGTGCCTTCTCTTTTGAGGCTACACACTTAGACATACACGCAACATGAAAGCTTTTCGACTTACAACGTGTTGTTTAGGAAAAACAAGACAATTTTCGCACGATGCGGGATTTCCTTAAAACGTGATTTTCTGAAAAATTTTGACGAAAGAAAATTCTCCTTTTGGTTCTCTTTAGATGCTACATGTTAAGACGTACACGCCACAACAATTCTTTTCGAGATACAACGTGTAGTTTTGGAGATACAAGCTAATTTTGTACTCTGCGTTATTTCTTCTCGTAAAGAGTTTCCAATGCGTACGTATATGTCTTTACTGTGCAAAACTGTATTTCCTTATGAAGTGGTATTCTTACATATCCTTTCGAGAGAAAACTGTCCTGTGCCTTCTCTTTTGAGGCTACACACTTAGACATACACGCAACATGAAAGCTTTTCAACTTACAACGTGTTGTTTAGGAAAAACAAGATAATTTCGCACGATGCGGGATTTCCTTAAAACGTGATTTTCTGAAAAATTTTGACGAAAGAAAATTCTCCTTTTGGTTCTCTTTAGATGCTACATGTTAAGACGTACACGCCACAACAATTCTTTTCGGGATACAGCATGTAATTTCGGAGATACAAGCTAATTTTGTACTATGCGTTATTTCTTCTTGTAAAGAGTTTCCAATTCGTATGTATATGTCTTTACTCTGCAAAACTGTATTTCCTTATGAAGTGGTATTTTACATATCCTTTCGAGAGAAAACTGTTCTGTGCCTTCTCTTTTGAGGCTACACACTTAGACATACACGCAACATGAAAGCTTTTCGACTTACAACGTGTTATTTAGGAAAAACAACATAATTTCGCACGATGCGGGATTTCCTTAAAACGTGATTTTCTGAAAATTTTGACGAAAGAAAATTCTCCTTTTGGTTCTCTTTAGATGCTACATGTTAAGACGTACACGCCACAACAATTCTTTTCGAGTTACAACGTGTAATTTTGGAGATACAAGCTAACTTTTTACAATGCGTTGTTTCTTCTCGTAAAGTGTTTTCAATACGTACGTATTTGTCTTTACTCTCCAAAATTGTACTTCCTTATAACGGGGTATTCTACAATATTCTTTCGAGAGAAAACTCTCCTGTGCCTTTTCTTTTGAGGCTACACACTTAGACATACACGCAACATGAAAGCTTTTCGACTTACAACGTGTTGTTTAGGAAAAACAAGATAATTTCGCACGATGCGGGATTTCCTTAAAACGTGATTTTCTGAAAAATTTTGACGAAAGAAAATTCTCCTTTTGGTTCTCTTTAGATGCTACATGTTAAGACGTACACGCCACAACAATTCTTTTCGAGATACAACATGTAGTTTTGGAGATACAAGCTAATTTTGTACTATGCGTTATTTCTTCTCGTAAAGAGTTTCCAATGCGTACGTATATGTCTTTACTCTGCAAAACTGTATTTCCTTATGAAGTGGTATTCTTACATATCCTTTCGAGAGAAAACTGTCCTGTGCCTTCTCTTTTGAGGCTACACACTTAGACATACACGCAACATGAAAGCTTTTCGACTTACAACGTGTTGTTTAGGAAAAACAAGATAATTTCGCACGATGCGGGATTTCCTTAAAACGTGATTTTCTGAAAAATTTTGACGAAAGAAAATTCTCCTTTTGGTTCTCTTTAGATGCTACATGTTAAGACGTACACGCCACAACAATTCTTTTCGAGATACAACATGTAGTTTTGGAGATACAAGCTAATTTTGTACTATGCGTTATTTCTTCTCGTAAAGAGTTTCCAATGCGTACGTATATGTCTTTACTCTGCAAAACTGTATTTCCATATGAAGTGGTATTCTTACATATCCTTTCGAGAGAAAACTGTCCTGTGCCTTCTCTTTTGAGGCTACACACTTAGACATACACGCAACATGAAAGCTTTTCGACTTACAACGTGTTGTTTAGGAAAAACAAGACAATTTCGCACGATGCGGGATTTCCTTAAAACGTGATTTCTGAAAAATTTTGACCAAAGAAAATTCTCCTTTTGGTTCTCTTTAGATGCTACATGTTAAGACGTACACGCCACAGCAATTCTTTTCGAGATACAACGTGTAGTTTTGGAGATACAAGCTAATTTTGTACTATGCGTTATTTCTTCTCGTAAAGAGTTTCCAAAGCGTACGTATATGTCTTTACTCTGCAAAACTGTATTTCCTTATGAAGTGGTATTCTTACATATCCTTTCGAGAGAAAACTGTCCTGTGCCTTCTCTTTTGAGGCTACACACTTAGACATACACGCAACATGAAAGCTTTTCGACTTACAACGTGTTGTTTAGGAAAAACAAGATAATTTCGCACGATGCGGGATTTCCTTAAAACGTGATTTTCTGAAAAATTTTGACGAAAGAAAATTCTCCTTTTGGTTCTCTTTAGATGCTACATGTTAAGACGTACACGCCACAACAATTCTTTTCGAGATACAACGTGTAGTTTTGGAGATACAAGCTAATTTTGTACTGTGCGTTATTTCTTCTCTTAAAGAGTTTCCAATGCGTACGTATATGTCTTTACTCTGCAAAACTGTATTTCCTTATGAAGTGGTATTCTTACATATCCTTTCGAGAGAAAACTGTCCTGTGCCTTCTCTTTTGAGGCTACACACTTAGACATACACGCAACATGAAAGCTTTTCAACTTACAACGTGTTGTTTAGGAAAAACAAGATAATTTCGCACGATGCGGGATTTCCTTAAAACGTGATTTTCTGAAAAATTTTGACGAAAGAAAATTCTCCTTTTGGTTCTCTTTAGATGCTACATGTTAAGACGTACACGCCACAACAATTCTTTTCGAGATACAACGTGTAGTTTTGGAGATACAAGCTAATTTTGTACTATGCGTTATTTCTTCTCGTAAAAAGTTTCCAAAGCGTACGTATATGTCTTTACTCTGCAAAACTGTATTTCCTTATGAAGTGGTATTCTTACATATCCTTTCGAGAGAAAAATGTCCTGTGCCTTCTCTTTTGAGGCTACACACTTAGACATACACGCAACATGAAAGCTTTTCGACTTACAACGTGTTGTTTAGGAAAAACAAGATAATTTCGCACGATGCGGGATTTCCTTAAAACGTGATTTTCTGAAAAATTTTGACGAAAGAAAATTCTCCTTTTGGTTCTCTTTAGATGCTACATGTTAAGACGTACACGCCACAACAATTCTTTTCGAGATACAACATGTAGTTTTGGAGATACAAGCTAATTTTGTACTCTGCGTTATTTCTTCTCCTAAAGAGTTTCCAATGCGTACGTATATGTCTTTACTCTGCAAAACTGTATTTCCTTATGAAGTGGTATTCTTACATATCCTTTCGAGAGAAAACTGTCCTGTGCCTTCTCTTTTGAGGCTACACACTTAGACATACACGCAACATGAAAGCTTTTCGACTTACAACGTGTTGTTTAGGAAGAACAAGATAATTTCGCACGATGCGGGATTTCCTTAAAACGTGATTTTCTGAAAAATTTTGACGAAAGAAAATTCTCCTTTTGGTTCTCTTTAGATGCTACATGTTAAGACGTACACGCCACAACAATTCTTTTCGAGATACAACATGTAGTTTTGGAGATACAAGCTAATTTTGTACTATGCGTTATTTCTTCTCGTAAAGAGTTTCCAATGCGTACGTATATGTCTTTACTCTGCAAAACTGTATTTCCATATGAAGTGGTATTCTTACATATCCTTTTGTGAGAAAACTGTCCTGTGCCTTCTCTTTTGAGGCTACACACTTAGACATACACGCAACATGAAAGCTTTTCGACTTACAACGTGTTGTTTAGGAAAAACAAGA